>NC_092169.1:51460840-51572388 GCF_045791955.1 Oncorhynchus clarkii lewisi
CACAACAAGACATAGTTATTAACATGATGTACAACCCTGACATGCTGAGTCCTTCCCTGCCAGTTAAAGGATGGATGGCATCAAAGATACGTGTATAACAGCATATTGGATATTTGATGATTCATCTTTCACTTACAGGTAAAAGTCCACTTAGCATCTTAGGGAAGCCAACCCTACCACCCGGTTCCTCAGATAGGAGAGATCAAGATGTACATTCTGGTTTGAAAGCACTGCTTTGATGAAGCTGTGAAGGGGGTTACCATAGAGATCCTATTAAATATTCTAATTACATGGGGGTTACCATAGAGATCCTATTAAATATTCTAATTACACGGGGGTTACTCTTGACATAGCACTTAGGAACACTAAGCCATATGATGTGCTTTGTGAGAATGTTCATACTGCAGAACTGGATGTTGAAGAATACCTTTAAGTGTGTCTGTTTGTATGGGGGGAATGTGTATGGATTCATATAGTGAGTGCATACATTTTTGTTCATACTGGTTCCCCATGTTCCCCGTTCATACTGGTTCTCCATGTTCCCCATTCATACTGGTTCCCCATGGGAATCGAACTCTGACCCTGACGTTGCAAATGCCATATTCTTCCAACTGAGCTACACGGGACCATGTATGGGTGAGAAATGTGCATGGTTTCATCATACACCAATCAGTGTTACTGTCAACACAACTACAAACCTAATTTCCCCATATCAGTTTGGAATGATGCCTTTGTCTCTCTGAGACCTGGGCCACATTTAGTATGGCACAGTGGCTGAGTTTACACAGGCAGTCCACATCTGATCTCAGTTGAAACCTAGTGTATATCTGATCCATCCATCCCCTCAGTAGTAATCTCAGTAGTAACCTCATTGGTAACCTTAGTGGCAACCTAGTGGTAACCTCAATGGTAACCTCAGTGGTAACCTCAGTGGTAACCTAGTGGTAACCTAGTGGTAACCTAGTGGTAACCTCAATGGTAACCTAGTGGTAACCTCAATGGTAACCTCAGTGGTAACCTAGTGGTAACCTAGTGGTAACCTCAATGGTAACCTAGTGGTAACCTCAATGGTAACCTAGTGGTAACCTCAGTGGTAACCTAGTGTTAACCTCAATGGTATCCTAGTGGTAACCTCAGTGGTAACCTTGTGGTAACCTAGTGGTAACCTCATTGGTAAACTCATTGGTAACCTCAGTAGTAACCTCCGTGGTTACCTCATTGGTAACCTAGTGGTAAGCTCATCCACCTACTAACAACACTATGTACATAGAGTACATCTAGAAACACCCACTAAACACACTATGTCCATAGAGTATATCTAGAAACACCTACTAACAACACTATGTCTATAGAGAATATCTAGAAACACTTACTAACAACACTATGTACATAGAGTACATTTAGAAACACCCACTAAACACACTATGACCATAGAGTACATCTAGAAACACCTACTAAACACACTATGTCCATAGAGTACGTCTAGAAACACCTACTAAACACACTATGTCCATAGAGTATATCTAGAAACACCTACTAAACACACTATGTCCATAGAGTATATCTAGAAACACTTACTAACAACACTATGTCCATAGAGTATATCTAGAAACACCTACTAAACACACTATGTCTATAGAGTACATCTAGAAACACCTACTAACAACACTATGTACATAGAGTACATCTAGAAACACCTACTGACAACACTATGTCCATAGAGTATATCTAGAAACACCTACTAAAAACACTATGTCTATAGAGTACATCTAGAAACACCTACTAACAACACTATGTACATAGAGTACATCTAGAAACACCCACTAACAACACTATGTCTATAGAGTACATCTAGAAACACCCACTAACAGCACTATGTACGTATAGAGGCAGCATAAGAGCAACAGAGTGCATGGATGGACGGATGGATGGATGGATGGATGGATGGATGGATGGATAGATGGATGGATGGATGGATGGATGGATGGATGGATGATAGATGGATGGATGGATGGGGGATGGGGGGATGGGGGGATGGATAGATGGGGGAGGGAGGGATGGATGGGGGATTGATGGATGGATGGATGGATTGATGGATGGATGGAGGGGGGATGGATAGATGGGGGAGGGAGGGATGGATGGATGGATGGATGAGGGATTGATGGATGGATGGATGGAGGGAGGGAGGGAGGGAGGGAGGGAGGGAGGGAGGGAGGGAGGGAGGGAGGGATAGATGGGGAGGGATGGATAGATGGGGGATGGATGGATGGATTAGGACATGGATGGATGGATGGATCGATCGATAGATGGATGGATGGAGGGAGGGAGGGAGGGAGGGAAGGAAGGAAGGAAGGAAGGAAGGAAGGAAGGAAGGAAGGAAGGAAGGAAGGAAGGAGGGATGGAGAATAAGACGAGAATAATAAGAGAATATAATAAGAGAATAAGACGTAGTTGAAACCCAGAGAACATGGTGCCCTTTAGAAAGGCAAATTGCCGGGAGATGTTGAGTCTAATGTGTTGGTATCCATGGTGACAGGGGAACGACAGGAAGCAGGGACCAGGTCTGCTGTAAAAAGGATAAGAGGAGTGAGGGGGGGGGGGGGGGGTGCAGGAATCCTGTTCAATGAAGGGAGCTCCAACTAACAGGTTCAATCAGCCCTGGACTAACTGGTCATTTCAGCAGAGCTGAGGTCCATTTAGGAAGCAGTGCGGAGGACGTGGAGCAGAACAGTGGTATTTACTGATGTCACAATGTACGTCATCAGAGCATGTCAGGAGTGTGCCATGCAGTGTTCCTACACCCTTGTATACAGTAACCACGACAAGACACAGTACTAACATGTTGTATTCCTAAACCCTTGTATACAGTAACCACAACAAGACACAGGACTAACATGTTGCATTCCTACACCCTTGTATACAGTAACCACAACAAGACACAGGACTAACATGTTGCATTCCTACACCCTTGTATACAGTAACCACGACAAGACACAGAACTAACATGTTGCATTCCTACACCCTTGTATACAGTAACCACGACAAGACACAGAACTAACATGTTGCATTCCTACACCCTTGTATACAGTAACCACGACAAGACACAGAACTAACATGTTGCATTCCTACACCATTGACAAGACACAGTACCAACATGTTGCATTCCTACACCCTTGTATACAGTAACCACGACAAGACACAGGACTAACATGTTGCATTCCTACACCCTTGTATACAGTAACCACAACAAGACACAGAACTAACATGTTGTATTCCTACACCCTTGTATACAGTAACCACAACAAGACACAGGACTAACATGTTGCATTCCTACACCCTTGTATACAGTAACCACAACAAGACACAGGACTAACATGTTGCATTCCTACACCCTTGTATACAGTAACCACAACAAGACACAGAACTAACATGTTGCATTTCAGGGCTTAAAAGTCTCCCTCTGATATTTCCAGCCATTTAATAGCAAACCAAGTGGTCAAACTGCCCATTTAACTGGGTTTACCTGATATCATCTACTGATCAATGTCAGAGGAGGAATCAAGAGGGCTGGGCAGGTTTGGATTTAGAGGTAGAGATGACTACATGTGATAACGTTGCCTTGGGCTCCATGTTGAATGTCAGGACATATGTAAGAGAAAGGCCTAGGACAGGGAGGGAGGAAGGACAAAGGACAGAGGATAGAGAGAGAAGGAAGGGAAGGAGGAGGGAGGGGGGAGGAGGAGGAGTATGGAGATGGGAGGAGGGAGGGAATGGAGGGGAGGAGGGAAGGGGGAGGAGTATGGAGAAGGGAGGAGGGAGGGAAGGGAGGATGCAGGGAGGACATGAGAAAGGAGGGACAGGGGAGGGGAGGAGGAGGAAGGAGGGAGGGAGGAGAGGGTGAGGGAGGGGGGAGGGTTAGGGGGGAAGATGGAAGAAAGAGAAGGGTGGTAGGGAGAGGAAGAGATGGAGTATGAAGAAGGGAGGAGGAAAGGAAGGGTTGAGTTACCCTCATTACTTAACCCTGGTGGGGCTCTGAGCTTCTACTGGACAGAGGAGGGGGGAAGGGTTGGTGTGTGTGTGTGTGTGTGTGTGTGTGTGTGTGTGTGTGTGTGTGTGTGTGTGTGTGTGTGTGTGTGTGAAGAGCAGTGAAGACCCCCTTGACTGAGTACTGCCACTAGAAAACATTAAGGTGCTGCCCAGATAGCAGGGTTGGGAATGATGCCATTTTGATTCAGTCAATTCAGGAAGAAAACTGATTTTTCCAGCTAATAAACATCAAGGAACGCAGTGGTAGAACTGTTTGAAATTTCGTAATTACAATCACTTCAGATTTGAACCTTTTTACAGCTTTGCTTGCTAGGTAAGGACTTCTTAGTCTGACTGAGTACACTACCTCAAAAAAGATAGTCACTCTAAATGACTGTTGTACTTTTTACCTTCAATGTTAATCCTGTTACCTGCAACCAGACTCCATGTGTTGCATTACAGTATAATACCAGTCTAACAAGCCTTTAGTAACGGCCTGTCAGCTTTAATATGTCAGAATCCCTTTTTTCTTCAGGAAGGTAATGTACATTACCCCCACCCATCACCACCCCACTACCATCACCACCCCCACTACCATCCCCACCGCCACCCCCACTACCATCACCACCCCCACTACCATCACCACCCCACTACCATCACCACCCCCACTACCATCACCACCACCCCCACTACCATCACCATCACCACCCCCACTACCATCACCACCCCACTACCATCACCACCATCCCCACTACCATCACCACCACCCCCACTACCATCACCACCCCCACTACCATCACCACCACCACTACCATCACCACCGCCACCCCCACTACCATCACCATCACCACCCCCACTACCATCACCACCCCACTACCATCACCACCACCACTACCATCACCACCGCCACCCCCACTACCATCACCATCACCACCCCCACTACCACCACCATCCCCACTACCATCACCACCACCCCACTACCATCACCACCCCCACTACCATCACCACCGCCACCCCCACTACCATCACCATCACCACCCCCACTACCATCACCACCCCACTACCATCACCACCCCCACTACCATCACCATCACCATCACCACCGCCACCCCCACTACCATCACCATCACCACCCCCACTACCAACACCACCCGACTACCATCACCACCCCACTACCATCACCACCATCCCCACTACCATCACCACCACCCCCACTACCATCACCATCACCACCCCGACCACCATCACAATCACCACCAGCACAACCATTACCACTACCATCACCACCACCACAACCACTACCATCACCATCACCACCCCACTACCATCACCACCACCCCCACCACCATCACAATCACCACCCCCACTACCATCACCACCACCCCACTACCATCACCACCACCCCACTACCATCACAATCACCACCCCCACTACCATCACCACCCCACTACCATCACCACCACCCCACTACCATCACCATCACCACCCCCACTACCATCACCATCACCACCCCCACCACCATCACAATCACCACCAGCACAACCATTACCACTACCATCACCACCACCACAACCACTATTATCACCATCACCACCCCACTACCATCACCACCACCCCCACCACCATCACAATCACCACCAGCACAACCATTACCACTACCATCACCACAACCACTACCATCACCATCACCACCACACTACCATCACCACCACCCCCACCACCATCACAATCACCACCAGCACAACCATTACCACCAGCACAACCACTACCACCATCACCACCACCACAACCACTACCACCACCACCACCACTACCATCACCACCACCACCACCGGAACCATTACAATCACAACCACCACAACCACTACCATCACCACCACCACAACCACTACCATCACCACCACCACAACCACTACCACCACCACAACCACTACCATCACCACCACCACAACCATTACCATCATAACCATCAAAACCACTACCATCACCATCACCACAACCACTACCACAACCACTACCATCACCACCACCACCACCACAACCACTACCATCACCACCACCACAACCATTACCATCACCACCACCACAACAACTACCATCACCACCACCACAACCATCACCACAACCACTACCATCACCACCACCACAACCATTACCATCACCACCACCACAACAACTACCATCACCACCACCACAACAACTACCACCACCACAACAACTACCATCACCACCACCATCACCATCACCACAACCACTACCATACCACCACCACAACCACTACCAACACCACCACCACAACCACTACCAACACCACAACCACTACCATCCCCATCACCACTACCATCACCACCACCACAACCACTACCATCACCACCACAACAACCACTACCATCCCCACAACCACTACCATCACCACCACCACAACAACTACCATCACCACCAACACAACCACTACCATCACCATCACCACAACAACTACCATCACCATCACCACTATCACAAGAACTACCATCACCACTACCACCACCACTACCATCACCACCACCATCATCACCATCACCACCACCATTACCATCACAATCACCATCACCACCACCACCACCACCATCCGTACCACCACCACTACCCATCACCATCACAATCACCATCACCATCACCACCCCCATCACCATAACTACCCCCACAACCACTATCACTATCACCACCAACACCACCATCACCATCACCACCACCATTACCATCACCACCACATCACAATCACCACCACCACTGCCACCATTTCATAAAGCTAAAGCATACCTCTGATTTGTCTGTTTTTACACAAGTCACACTTCCTGCTTTCATATCTATGAGGCCTAGTCCTTTGAGAAGTGAACATTCATAACTCGACTACTGCAGTACAATAGAAGCATAAAAGCAGAGCACTCACCAGAACAATTATTCATAGGAATATCAAGCTACTGTGAGCTTAGAATAACAGAAATGTTAGACAAATAGTGACTCTAGGCCCCCAGTGAGACTGTAACTGTAATATGTGGATGTCCTTCTAGGCCCCCAGTGAGACTGTAACTGTAATATGTGGATGTCCTTCTAGGCCCCCAGTCAGACTGTAACTGTAATACGTGGATGTCCTTCTAGGCCCCCAGTCAGACTGTAACTGTAATACGTGGATGTCCTTCTAGGCCCCCAGTCAGACTGTAACTGTAATATGTGGATGTTCTTCTAGGCCCCCAGTCAGACTGTAACTGTAATATGTGGATGTCCTTCTAGGCCCCCAGTCAGACTGTAATATGTGGATGTCCTTCTAGGCCCCCAGGCAGACTGTAACTGTAATATGTGGATGTCCTTCTAGGCCCCCAGTCAGACTGTAATATGTGGATGTCCTTCTAGGCCCCCAGTCAGACTGTAATATGTGGATGTCCTTCTAGGCCCCCAGTCAGACTGTAACTGTAATATGTGGATGTCCTTCTAGGCCCCCAGTCAGACTGTAATATGTGGATGTCCTTCTAGGCCCCCAGTCAGACTGTAATATGTGGATGTTCTTCTAGGCCCCCAGTCAGACTGTAACTGTAATATGTGGATGTCCTTCTAGGCCCCCAGTCAGACTGTAATATGTGGATGTCCTTCTAGGCCCCCAGTCAGACTGTAACTGTAATATGTGATCATGAAGAAATAGTTTATATTTTTATCTAAATGAGATTGACTTTGAGACTTTTGAATTCCTTGCTGAAAGACACCAACACTAGGCATTTAGAGCCAAACGGACAATAAAGCCCTCGATTCCCTTACAATTTGTTTGTGTCCCCATAGGGACCTGGTCAAAAGTAGTGCACTACCCATAGGGCCCTGTTCAAAAGTAGTGCACTACCCATAGGGCCCTGGTCAAAAGTAGTGCACTACCCATAGGGCCCTGGTCAAAAGCAGTGCACTACCCATAGGGCCCTGGTCAAAAGTAGTGCACTACCCATAGGGCCCTGGTCAAAAGTAGTGCACTACCCATAGGGCCTTGGTCAAAAGTAGTGCACTACCCATAGGGCCCTGGTCAAAAGTAGTGCACTACCCATAGGGCCCTGGTCAAAAGTAGTGCACTACCCATAGGGCCCTGGTCAAAAGTAGGGCACTACCCATAGGGCCCTGGTCAAAAGTAGTGCACTACCCATAGGGCCTTGGTCAAAAGTAGTGCACTACCCATAGGGCCTTGGTCAAAAGTAGTGCACTACCCATAGGGCCCTGGTCAAATGTAGTGCACTATTGAGATTAGGGTGCCATTTGGGATACATTCTTTGTCAGTACTAATGAGCTGTAAATTGAACACGGTGGTGGGACCCAACAGCTAGCTAGCCCCCTCTCTTACCTCCCTCTGTCCTCTGTTGATTTGTCTCTCTGCTCCTCATTAAACAAGCCAAGCAAACAAAGAGAGAGAGAGAGACAGAGAGAGTGAGAGAGAGAGAGAGAGAGAGAGAGAGAGAGAGACAGAGACAGAGAGAGAGAGAGAGAGAGAGAGAGAGAGAGAGGGAGAGAGAGAGAGAGAGAGAGAGAGAGAGAGAGAGCGAGAGAGAGAGAGAGAGAGAGAGAGAGAGAGAGGAAAGAAACAAAAAACACAGCTAGACAGCTAGTTAGGCAAACTGCAGGCAGAAACGTGACACCACATCCCTGACTCTGTCTGCAAACCAAATTGCACCCTATTCCCTTTATAATTGCACTACTTATAAAGGGAAGTAGCACCCTACATAGGGAAAAGTTGCCATTTGATACCCAGTCTCTCTCTCACTGCCCTGATCCCAAAAGACATTGTCTGCACAACAACAAGCGATGATTTCTATTAGACAATGAAGCAAGCCTGAATCCATAAACAGTGAAGCCAATTACGCACCACAGCACAGCAGAGCAGAGCAGAGCGTACCGGCGCCTCGCAAGAGAGAGAGAACGAGGGAGGGAGGGATGGAGAGAGGGGAAAATGGAGGTAGAGTGAGACAGCAAGGCAGCGTCGGGGCAATTAAACCCACACAGGAACCATGTTATCCTCCTCCCTGTTAGCATAGCACTCAAACATGCTGCCTCTTTGTCCTTTATGACTCACAGCATAGAAATATTATACAAATGTTATTACAACGAACGGCAGAAAGAAAGAGAAAGGGAGAGAGAGAAAGGAGAGAAAGGGAGAGGAGCAAGCGAGGAAAATGGAGAAAGAGAGAAGAGACAGAGAAAGAGACAGAGGTGAGAGAAAGAGAGAAATGGGAAACAGAAGGAAAATGGAGAGAAAGAGGGAGAGAGAAAGAGAATGAGAAAGGGAAGAGACAGAGAAAGAGAGAGGTGAAAGAGAGAAATGGGAGACAGAAGGAGAATGGAGAGAAAGAAGGAGAGAGAAAGAGAGAGCGAAATAGAGAGAGAGAAGAGACAGAGAAAGAGACAGAGGTGAGAGAAATAGAGAAATGGGAGACAGAAGGAGAACGGAGAGAAAGAGAGAGAGAGAAAGAGAACGAGAGACTAATTAATAATAAGCCCATCCCTGTTAGCCTTAGCTGCAGCACCATGGAGAGAGGACAGATATAGGATACAGGAAGTGTGTTGATCAGGAATTGGGATGCATCTCAAATGCCACCCGATTCCCTATATCAGTGGTTCCCAACTCCGGTCCTCCAGTAACCCCAACAGTACAGTTTTATTGTAGCCTTGGACAAACACACCTGATTCAACTTGTCAACTAATCATCAGGCCCTCTGAGTTGAATCAGGTTTGTTTGTCCGGGGCTGCAACACAAATGTGTGCCGTTGGGAACCACTGACCTATATAGTGTACTACTGTACATTTGACCAAGGCCCATAGGGCTCTGGTTGAAAGTAGGGCACTATATAGGGAACAGGGTGGCATTTGGGATGCAGTTCTAGTGTAACAGTAATCTTCTATTGGTGCTGATAGAGGATGAAGCCTTGGCATTGGTAGCCTGACAGGAAGTTAGGTTTACACTTTCACACGCACACACACGTACACACACATGTACACACATGTACACACACACACACACACACACACACACACACACACTAACACACACACACACACACACACACACACACACACACACACACACACACACACACACACACACACACACACACACACACACACACACACACACACACACACACACACACACACACACACACACAGGGTGATAGAAATGTTAGTGCACTGTCCACAGGCCAGGCCATGTTCGCTAGTCTAGTGGTTATAATCAGATGCTAAACCCTCAGATATCGTATCTTATGAAAAGGGGTTTGGAGAGAAATCTGTGAGTCAGAACTGCAAAGCTTCAGGGTTTAGGAGTGCAGCACAGTGGCTGCATCCCACAATGCCACCCTATTCCCTATAAAGAGCACTACTTTTGACTAGAGCCCTATGGGGCATGGTCAAAAGTAGCGCACTATAAAGGGAATAGGGTACCATTGGGCATGCTGCCAGTGGCTATCCTTGTGTAACAGGGTAAGGCCACCAGGGATGGATGAATCTACCAAACGTCTGCTTTCATCAAAGCTTTGTAAGTCCTTTTTTGGAAAATCAAAGAAGAGAAGGAGTTGTTCAGCACAGCTGAAGAATCGTTCCCAGTGAGTCTATGACTGACATTTTGGGATATCTGTTGTTGTATAAAGAATTGTTTATATTTCTCCCTGTTGTTATTGTGTTTTTATAGTGAGAGCTTGGGCCAGTAAGATTGCCAATGTATTCATTACACCTGGCAAAAACCTGAAACGTGAACTTGAAACATAAACCATCCATCTATATGCATGTTAGGCATCCAGAGGGGATGTACTGTGGATGTTGTTAAACACATGCTAGGAGTAGATGTCCATGTTGTTAGACGTATTCTAAGAGTAGACGTCAATGTTGTTAGACGTATTCTAAGAGTAGTTGTCCACGTTGTTAGACGTATTCTAAGAGTAGATGTCAATGTTGTTAAACACATGCTAGGAGTAGATGTCCACGTTGTTAGACGTATTCTAAGAGTAGATGTCAATGTTGTTAAACACATGCTAGGAGTAGATGTCCATGTTGTTAGACGTATTCTAAGACTAGATGTCCATGTTGTTAGACGTATTATAAGAGTAAACGTCAATGTTGTTAGACGTATTCTAAGAGTAGATGTCCATGTTGTTAGACGTATTCTAAGAGTAGATGTCCATGTTGTTAGACGTATTCTAAGAGTAGATGTCCATGTTGTTAGACGTATTCTAAGAGTAGATGTCCATGTTGTTAGATGTATTCTAAGAGTAGATGTCCATGTTGTTAGACGTATTCTAAGAGTAGTTGTCCATGTTGTTAGACGTATTCTAAGAGTAGATGTCCATGTTGTTAGATGTATTATAAGAGTAAACGTCAATGTTGTTAGACGTATGCTACGAGTAGATGTCCAGGTAGCCTAGTGGTTAAGAGGTTTGGGACTATAACCAAAAGGCTGCTGGTTTGAATCCCAGAGTTGTCGATGTGCCCTTGGGCAAGGCACTTAATTGCTCCTGTAAATTGTGTCTGCTAAGAGTAGATGTCCATGTTGTTAGATGTATGCTGAGTGGATGTAATGTAATGCTGGGTGAAAATTCCATGAACTGTAAGAGTACTTTTCATGCTTTGTAGTGTGTTTCTGGACATAATATAGGAACAGGCTGACAAAGGATCTGATTAAAAGTGACAAGCCTTCAAATTAACTTAGCATTACTTCTGGGCCTGAGGCTCCACACATCCCATTGCCTTGGAATAGGATGTCCGAGCTGTGATGCTAGCCACTAGCTAACAACAAGGCAGACAGAGCTGTGATGCTAGCCACTAGCTAACAACAAGGCAGACAGAGCTGTGATGCTAGCCACTAGCTAACAACAAGGTACTCTGGGCTGTGATGCTAGCCACTAGCTAACAACAAGGCAGACAGAGCTGTGATGCTACCCACTAGCTACCAACAAGGTACTCTGGGCTGTGATGCTAGCCACTAGCTAACAACAAGGCAGACAGAGCTGTGATGCTACCCACTAGCTATCAACAAGGTACTCTGGGCTGTGATGCTAGCCACTAGCTAACAACAAGGCAGACAGAGCTGTGATGCTAGCCACTAGCTAACAACAAGGCAGACAGAGCTGTGATGCTAGCCACTAGCTAACAACAAGGTACTCTGGGCTGTGATGCTAGCCACTAGCTAACAACAAGGCAGACAGAGCTGTGATGCTACCCACTAGCTACCAACAAGGTACTCTGGGCTGTGATGCTAGCCACTAGCTAACAACAATGCAGACAGAGCTGTGATGCTAGCCACTAGCTAAGAGCAAGGCAGTCAGAGCTGTGATGCTACCCACTAGCTAACAACAAGGCAGATAGAGCTGTGATGCTAGCCACTGGCTAACAACAAGGCAGATAGAGCTGTGAGGCTAGCCACTAGCTAACAACAAGGCAGATAGAGCTGTGATGCTAGCCACTAGCTAACAACAAGGCAGACAGAGCTGTGATGCTAGCCACTAGCTAACAACAAGGCATACAGAGCTGTGATGCTAGCCACTAGCTAACAACAAGGCATACAGAGCTGTGATGCTAGCCACTAGCTAACAGATTTCATGAATCTATGAAAAAGTACAAATAAATAAAAGAACATGGGGGGGCATGTTTTCCAATGATGGAAGGGACTACATGGTTACCAATGATGGAAGGGACCACATGGTTACCAATGATGGAAGGGACTACATGGTTACCAATGATGGAAGGGACCACATGGTTACCAATGATGGAAGGGACCACATGGTTACCAATGATGGAAGGGACTACATGGTTACCAATGATGGAAGGGACCACCGTGTTACCAATGATGGAAGGGACCACATGGTTACCAATGATGGAAGGGACTACATGGTTACCAATGATGGAAGGGACCACCGTGTTACCAATGATGGAAGGGACCACATGGTTACCAATGATGGAAGGGACCACATGGTTACCAATGATGGAAGGGACTACATGGTCACCAATGATGGAAGGGACTACATGGTTACCAATGATGGAAGGGACTACATGGTTACCAATGATGGAAGGGACCACATGGTTACCAATGATGGAAGGGACTTCATGGTTACCAATGATGGAAGGGACTACATGGTTACCAATGATGGAAGGGACTTCATGGTTACCAATGATGGAAGGGACTACATGGTTACCAATGATGGAAGGGATTACATGGTTACCAATGATGGAAGGGACCACATGGTTACCAATGATGGAAGGGACTACATGGTTACCAATGATGGAAGGGACTACATGGTTACCAATGATGGAAGGGACCACATGGTTACCAATGATGGAAGGGACCACATGGTTACCAATGATGGAAGGGACCACATGGTTACCAATGATGGAAGGGACCACATGGTTACCAATGATGGAAGGGACCACATGGTTACCAATGATGGAAGGGACTTCATGGTTACCAATGATGGAAGGGACCACATGGTTACCAATGATGGAAGGGACTACAATGATGGATGGGACTGGTGTAATGAATGGAGTAAAAGACACTATTGATTAATAAAATAGGCCTAATGTAGGGACCTCTGGGTTACCTGGGACATCACATCGACCACCCCCTGTGTAGTCTTTTAGAAAAAGTCACACTTAAAACCATTCTGAACTTATAAGCATAATTAATAATGTAATTATCTGACGATGAACAAGCAGAAGACAATGTGATTCCTGTCATATATCAATAAAATACATATCAAACTAGATTTAAATTAAACATTATCCATATGTGAATATTGTGTGCAAAGCGCTCATCAAGGCAAAGGGTGGCTCCTTTGAAGAATCTAAAATATAAATATATTTTGATTTGTTGAATACATTTTGGGTTACTACATGATTCCATATCTGTTATTTCATAATTTTGATGTCTTCACTATTATTATACAATGAAGAAAATAGTAAAAATATAGAAAAACCCTTGAATGAGTAGGTGTGTCCAAACTTTTGTCTGGTACTGTATATAAAACAATATTTAAATAATACATTTCAGAATCCATATATTGGGAATGATAAATACTTCTACCATGCTCTTTCTGACCTGAACCAGGCTACACCTCTTCACTGAAATGGCTGCTGTGTTTGCTCTGGGTTCCCATGGATATGCCTGTAAAATTGTCTGTAGAGTGATAGGCAAATGTGTCATTCTGTGACTCTGCCAACACACTGAGAATGACATCTGTGTGGGCTGCTTACGCAGTCAATGACAACCCTCTATGTGCCAAACTCGTCTTTTAGATAAACCACTTGTTTGTATTACAGGACTCAAGAACAACTATGATAAGCCTGATCAGTTGGTTATTTGTAAACAGCAAGTTGGATACTGTTATTGTGTATAATCAAAGCACTAGTAGAAGAAGTCTCCTGTATTGTGAAAGTTGGCGGTTCGTAGCTTAAATAGTCAGTTCCATTTTCATTTAGCCATTCATCTTCTTCAGATGTATCTGTCACGCCCTGAACTTAGAGATCCTTTTTATGTCTCTATTTTGGTTTGGTCAGGGCGTGAGTCGGGGGGTGGGCATTCTATGTTTTGTGTTTCTATGATTTTTGATTTCTATATTTTGGCCGGGTAGGGTTCTCAATCAGGGACAGCTGTCTATCGTTGTCTCTGATTGGGAACCATACTTAGGTAGCCCTTTTCCCACATGTGTTTGTGGGAAGTGGACTTTGTTTAGGGCACATAGCCTTTGAGCGTCACGGTTTGTTTTTGTGGTGTTATTTGTTTTGTTCGGAGTCATTTTGATTAATAAATGAAAATGTACGCTCACCACGCTGCACCTTGGTCCTCCTGCTTCAACAGCCGTGACAGTATCTCTGATCTGTTTGTATAATTTAAAAGCCTAAAGGAATACAACTTTCATACATTGAATAATACATTACAATTTGGGTTAAAGGCTTAATTTTCCACTCCATGGTATGGAAACCTCTCAAATCTCAACGTATACTAACCCATTACTGGTGAAATCCTTCCTAAGAAATTTAAGAAATATATTTTAAGCAGGAGCACTCCTTTAATTTATTTAGTTATCAATCTATCAAAAAAAACGAATATTCGCTTCCATCTGTTTAATTAGGGTGGCAAACAGAAGTTAGTCCTAAATATTTCAAAAAACTAAAGCATTGTACTTGGGACTAATCATTCACTAAACCCTAAACCTCAGCCAAATATTTCAATTAACTAATGTGGAAATTGAGCAAGTTGAGATGACTAAACTGCTTGGAGTAACCCTGAATTGTAAACTGTCATGGTCAAAACATATTGATACAACAGTAACTAAGATGGGGAGTGTTCTGTCCATAATAAAGCGCTTCTCTGCCTTCTTAACAACACTATCAACAAGGCAGGTCCTACAGGCCCTAGTTTTTACCTTCTTAACAACACTATCAACAAGGCAGGTCCTACAGGCCCTAGTTTTGTCGCACCTGGATTACTGTCCAGTTGTGTGGTCAGATACCACAAAGAGGGACTTAGGAAAATTACAATTGGCCCAGAACTACTGTCCATTCGTGTAAATGTACACATAGAGCTAACATTAATAATGTGCATGTCAATCTCTCCTGGCTAAAAGTAGAGGAGAGATGGACTTCATCACTACTTGAAATTGTGAGCAGTCCTGTGTAGCTCAGTTGGTAGAGTGTGGTGCTTGCAATGCCAGGGTTGTGGGTTTGATTCCCACAGGGGACCAGTATGAACATGTATGTACTCACTACTGTAAGTCGCTGGAGATAAGGGTGTCTACAGGAATTAAAAATATGAACTTGTAGAATACACTGAGCTGTCTGTTTAAACAACTTGCACAGAGCCCAGACACCCATACATGCCACCAGAGGTCTCTTCACAGTCCCCAAGTCCTGACCAGACTATGAGAGATGCACAGTACTACATAGAGCCATGACTACATGGAACTCTATTCCACATCAGGTAAAAGTACACCTTATAGAACAGTGGGGTCTGTGCATAGCACACATAATAACATGATACACATGGATTGTATGTGGTAGCAGCCAGAGGGACATCTGTTGAGAAATGTTTTAATTGTATATAATTGCCTTAATTTAGCTGGTTCCAAGGAAGGGTAGCTGCTGCCATGGCAGGAACTAATGGGGATCCATAATAAACCCCAGGAAGAGTAGCCGCTGCCTTGGCAGGAACTAATGGGGATCCATAATAAACCCCAGGAAGAGTAGCCACTGCCTTGGCAGGAGCTAATGAGGATCCATAATAAACCCCAGGAAGAGTAGCCGCTGCCTTGGCAGGAACTAATGGGGATCCATAATAAACCCCAGGAAGAGTAGCTGCTGCCTTGGCAGGAACTAATAGGGATCCATAACAAACCCCAGGATGAGTAGCCACTGCCTTGGCAGGAACTAATGGGGATCCATAATAAACCCCAGGAAGAGTAGCCGCTGCCTTGGCAGGAACTAATGGGGATCCATAATCAACCCCAGGAAGGCTAGCTGCTGCCTAGGCAGGAACTAATGGGGATCCATTATAAACCACAGGATGAGTAGCCGCTGCCTTGGCAGGAACTAATGGGGATCCATAATAAACCCCAGGAAGAGTAGCTGCTGCCTTGGCAGGAACTAATGGGGATCCATAATAAACCCCAGGAAGAGTAGCTGCTGCCTTGGCAGGAACTAATGGGGATCCATAATAAACCCCAGGAAGAGTAGCCGCTGCCTTGGCAGGAACTAATGGGGATCCATAATAAACCCCAGGAAGAGTAGCTGCTGCCTTGGCAGGAACTAATGGGGATCCATAATAAACCCCAGGAAGAGTAGCTGCTGCCTTGGCAGGAACTAATGGGGATCCATAATAAACCCCAGGAAGAGTAGCTGCTGCCTTGGCAGGAACTAATGGGGATCCATAATAAACCCCAGGAAGAGTAGCCGCTGCCTTGGCAGGAACTAATGGGGATCCATAATAAACCCCAGGAAGAGTAGCTGCTGCCTTGGCAGGAACTAATGGGGATCCATAATAAACCCCAGGAAGAGTAGCCGCTGCCTTGGCAGGAACTAATGGGGATCCATAATAAACCCCAGGAAGAGTAGCCGCTGCCTTGGCAGGAACTAATGGGGATCCCTAATAAACCCCAGGAAGAGTAGCTGCTGTCTTAGTAGGAACTAATGGGGATCCATAATAAACCCCAGGAAGAATAGCTGCTGCCTTGGCAGGAACTAATGGGGATCCATAATAAACCCCAGGAAGAGTAGCTGCTGCCTTGGCAGGAACTAATGGGGATCCATAATAAACCCCAGGAAGAGTAGCCGCTGCCTTGGCAGGAACTAATGGGGATCCATAATAAACCCCAGGAAGAGTAGCTGCTGTCTTAGTAGGAACTAATGGGGATCCATAATAAACCCCAGGAAGAATAGCTGCTGCCTTGGCAGGAACTAATGGGGATCCATAATAAACCCCAGGAAGAGTAGCTGCTGCCTTGGCAGGAACTAATGGGGATCCATAATAAACCCCAGGAAGAGTAGCTGCTGCCTTGGCAGGAACTAATGGGGATCCATAATAAACCCCAGGAAGAGTAGCTGCTGCCTTGGCAGGAACTAATGAGGATCCATAATAAATACAAATACATCAATGTGAGTGGTTACTTCCAGGAGAAAGAACCCTGCATCATGTCTCCTAGAATGCGTCACAAATGGCACCCTATTCCCTATTTGGTGCATCACTTTTTTGCACTATGAATGGTACAGTGTGTCATTTGGGATACAGACTTTGTGTGGAATAACCCTCTGTTGCTGCACCCTACATATCCCTGTCTCTTAAAGGCTAAACACACACACACACACACACACACACACACACACACGGACACACGGACACACGGACACACGGACACACAGACACACAGACACACACGGCTATCCTATGGCCCCTCATTAATGATTGCTGCGTCATTCTCCTGAATCTATAGCCGTAGAAACAACATCACTATTTCATTGGGGATTGATTTGATTGTCCTTTCTGTGGACATTATTTAGGGTGGAGACCATGAAAAGGATCATGCATCCCAATTTAGGGAGAAGGACCATAAAGAAGATTAAAAATGCGTCCCAAATGGCACCCTATTCCCTATATAGTGCACTACTTTGACAAGTGCTCAAAGGACTCTGGTCTAAAGTAATGCACTATATAGAGAATAGGATGCCATTTGGGACGCATATTAATCTTCTTTATGGTCCTTCTCCCTTAATTGGGATGCAAGATCCTTTTCATGGTCTCCATGCCAACGAAGCAGAGTCTGAGTTTACCATCTCGGATGAAAAGGTTCAAGGTAAAAAGGCATCATATTGGATGAAACTGCAGCAAGGGTAAAAAGGTGTGCTGAAACGCATGCTGTCTGACTTAAAAACAACACCTCGTCTATATACTAAAAACTAGTGCATTACTATAAAGGGAATAGGGCGCCATTTGTTTTAGGATCAGCTTTAATACTGCAAATCGACTGTGGCTTCTATCAATGTAATTGTCTGCATCATTTCCAATCCTCTTTTTTATAAATATATATATTATTTTATATTTATATATATATATATATATATATATATCTATACTGTATACATTTTTGTATATATATATATATATATATATATATATATATATATATATATATATATATATATATATATATATATACTGTATTATTTTCCCCTAACCCCTTTTCCCCTAACCACCCCTCCTCTAATTGGAGTAGACTAATGGACAACAACCCTTAGGCTACAACAGTACTTCCAGCGTATACAAGACACAGTATATTTTACATTATTTATCTTGTTTTTTTGTTTTTTTAGTCCCACGATGCTCTTTTCACAATCTATACTGTAGTCTAGCTCTCATCTCTAGACATCATCCATTCCATTATGGAGTGATCATCAGCATCATCATTATCGCTAAACCCTATTTCTCACACCTCTCCAATCAATAAAGCCTTGAGTTTGCAGCTCAGACATTTTGCAGACATAGACATAGGCCTAAAAGGCTCTTTCCAAACAACCACCATCTTCTTCCAACAAAACAAAAAACTGAAGAATCTCTTTTAGGTCTAGGAGAAAATGACATATATTCCTGAATGCCCATATGAGTACTGGATGCAAGGCATCTCCAGATAGGTAGCTAACTCAGGGCCTCTACAACTGTTGTAGGCATCTGGTCCAGATAGGTAGCTAACTCAGGGCCCCTACAACTGTTGTAGGCATCTGGTCCAGATAGGTAGCTAACTCAGGGCCCCTACAACTGTTGTAGGCATCTGGTTCAGATAGGTAGCTAACTCAGGGCCCCTACAACTGTTGTAGGCATCTGGTCCAGATAGGTAGCTAACTCAGGGCCCCTACAACTGTTGTAGGCATCTGGTTCAGATAGGTAGCTAACTCAGGGCCCCTACAACTGTTGTAGGCATCTGGCCCAGATAGGTAGCTAACTCAGGGCCCCTACAACTGTGCTAGGCACCTGGCCCAGATAGGTTTCTAACTCAGGGCCCCTACAACTGTTGTAGGCATCTGGTCCAGATATAGGTAGCTAACTCAGGGCCCCTAAAACTATGCTAGGCAGCTAGTCCTGATATGTAGCTAACTAAGGGCCCCTACAACTGTGCAAGGCATCTGGTCCAGATATAGGTAGCTAACTCAGGGCCCCTACAACTATACTAGGCAGATAGTCCTGATAGGTAGCTAACTCAGGGCCCATACAACTGTTGTAGGCACCTGGTCCAGATATAGGTAGCTAACTCAGGGCCCCTACAACTATGCTAGGCAGCTAGTCCTGATATGTAGCTAACTAAGGGCCCCTACAATTATGCTAGGCAGCTAGTCCTGATATGTAGCTAACTAAGGGCCCCTACAACTGTGCTAGGCATCTGGTCCAGATATAGGTAGCTAACTCAGGGCCCCTACAACTGTGCTAGGCATCTGGTCCAGATAGGTATCTAACCCTACGGGGGCAAACAGCCAGTACTTTGCCATCATCTGAAGTACAATAGCTTGTGGGATTTAGATAAAGAGACATGGAGATGATCTGTAACTGATCTGATTGTAACAGATCCAGTTCCTGCGTGGCTCAGTTAAAGCATAGTGCTAGAAACACCAAGGTTGTGAGTTCGATTCCCACTTAAACATATGTACTCACTGTTCTGTAAATCGATTTGGATGCAAGCATCTGCTAAATGCAATATTTTATATATATTAATATAAAACATAGAAGGTGTCATAGACTCAGAACATAAAACTTGAGTCATTTGGTCAGATGTAGTCTGTCCACTAGAAATTACAACAGAGGTAGGTCAAATATTTACAGTACTCCTCATTGGAAACCAGAGGTAGGTAACATATTTACAGTACTCCTGCTTAGAAAACACAGAGGTAGATAACATATTTACAGTACTCCTGCTTAGAAAACACAGAGGTGGGTAACATATTTACAGTACTCCTGCTTAGAAAACACTGAGGTAGATAACATATTTACAGTACTCCTGCTTAGAAAACACTGAGGTAGGTAACATATTTACAGTACTCCTGCTTAGAAAACACTGAGGTAGGTAACATATTTACAGTACTCCTGCTTAGAAAACACAGATGTAGGTAACATATTTACAGTGCTCCTGCTTAGAAAACACAGATGTAGGTAACATATTTGCATTACTCCTGCTTAGAAAACACAGATGTAGGTAACATATTTACAGTACTCCTCATTGGAAACCAGAGGTAGGTAACATATTTACAGTACTCCTGCTTAGAAAACACAGAGGTAGGTAACATATTTACAGTACTCCTGCTTAGAAAACACAGAGGTAGGTAACATATTTACAGTACTCCTCATTGGAAACCAGAGGTAGGTAACATATTTACAGTACTCCTGCTTAGAGAACACTGAGGTAGGTAACATATTTACAGTACTCCTGCTTAGAAAACACAGAGGTAGGTAACATATTTACAGTACTCATTAGAAAACACAGAGGTAGGTAACATATTTACAGGACTCATTAGAAAACACTGAGGTAGGTAACATATTTACAGTACTCATTAGAAAACACAGAGGTAAGGTAACATATTTACAGTACTCATTAGAAAACACAGAGGTAGGTAACATATTTACAGTACTCATTAGAAAACACAGAGGTAGGTAACATATTTACAGTACTCATTAGAAAACACTGAGGTAGGTAACATATTTACAGTACTCATTAGAAAACACAGAGGTAAGGTAACATATTTACAGTACTCATTAGAAAACACTGAGGTAGGTAACATATTTACAGTACTCATTAGAAAACACAGAGGTAAGGTAACATATTTACAGTACTCATTAGAAAACACTGAGGTAGGTAACATATTTACAGTACTCATTAGAAAACACAGAGGTAAGGTAACATATTTACAGTACTCCTAGCTTAGAAAACACTGAGGTAAGGTAACATATTTACAGTACTCCTCATTAGAAAACACAGAGAGACAGCTAGACTGAATAACACCCAGGCTTCACAGTTGTCAAAATATCCCCTGAATCCGTAAGGGGGACATATTTTGACGCTGTGCAGAAACACACCCTATAAATAGCTTGTGAACACAGCACTGGATAACCTGAGCTCCAGATATACACAGACAGAGAACGGAACAATCTGTCCATCACCCTATAGTTATTACCTCATTGGTTGTTTTAACATCAACTCCTCCCTCAGAGGAAAACATTAACATGATGAAGCAGAATCATCTTTGCTCTCTCTGATAGTAATAATGGTTTCTATGGGAAAGTGTGTTTTATGGTTTACCAGGCTTGTGGCTAAAACATTGATATGCCTTGTGAAATATACACCAATAATGTCAAATGTGGCACTAACTAAATGCAATTCACAGTTTTAGACACAAATGGGCTAATGTGGGCCACCCTGTCACACAGATCAGCCTGTAAATAAGCCTGCATTTCTGTTGTTTATCTGGGGGTAGAAATCTAAGTCAAAGCTTTTAACTGACAATACATTTTTTTTTTGGGGGGGGGGGGGTAAATTCTTATTTACAATGACGGTGTACCCCGGCCAAACCCGGATGTCACTGGCCCAATTGTGCACCGCCCTAATCATAGCCAGACGTTATACAGCCTGGATTCAAACCAGGGACTCTTGCACTGAGATGCAGGGCCTTAGATCGCTGCGCCACTCGGGAGCCTAATAATGTAAACATTAACATCATTTGGAAGTCTTTGTTGCATACAGAAATAACCTCACAATGTTGACATAAAAACTCAAGAGTTCCACTACAGTTAGTATCAGTTGAGTGGTTAAACAACAGTGAGTATCAGTAGAGTGGTTCAACAACAGTGAGTATCAGTAGAGTGGTTAAACAACAGAGTGGTTAAACAACAGTGAGTATCAGTAGAGTGGTTAAACAACAGTGAGTATCAGTAGAGTGGTTAAACAGTGAGTATCAGTAGAGTGGTTAAACAACAGAGTGGTTAAACAACAGTGAGTATCAGTAGAGTGGTTAAACAAGTTAGTATCAGTAAAGTGGTTAAACAACAGTTAGTATCAGTAGAGTGGGTAAACAGTGAGTATCAGTAGAGTGGTTAAACAACAGTGAGTATCAGTAGAGTGGTTAAACAACAGTGAGTATCATTAGAGTGGTTAAACAACAGTGAGTATCAGTAGAGTGGTTAAACAACAGTTAGTATCAGTAGAGTGGTTAAACAACAGTGAGTATCAGTAGAGTGGTTAAACAACAGAGTGGTTAAACAACAGTGAGTATCAGTAGAGTGGTTAAACAACAGTGAGTATCAGTAGAGTGGTTAAACAACAGTGAGTATCAGTAGAGTGGTTAAACAGTGGGTATCAGTAGAGTGGGTAAACAGTGAGTATCAGTAGAGTGGTTAAACAACAGTGAGTATCAGTAGAGTGGGTAAACAACAGTGAGTATCAGTAAAGTGGTTAAACAACAGTTAGTATCAGTAGAGTGGGTAAACAGTGAGTATCAGTAGAGTGGTTAAACAACAGTGAGTATCAGTAGAGTGGTTAAACAACAGTGAGTATCAGTAGAGTGGTTAAACAACAGTGAGTATCAGTAGAGTGGTTAAACAACAGTGAGTATCAGTAGAGTGGTTAAACAACAGTGAGTATCAGTAGAGTGGTTAAACAACAGTGAGTATCAGTAGAGTGGTTAAACAACAGAGTGGTTAAACAACAGTGAGTATCAGTAGAGTGGTTAAACAACAGTGAGTATCAGTAGAGTGGTTAAACAACAGTGAGTATCAGTAGAGTGGTTAAACAACAGTGAGTATCAGTAGAGTAGTTAAACAACAGTGAGTATCAGTAGAGTAGTTAAACAACAGTGAGTATCAGTAGAGTGGTTAAACAACAGAGTGGTTAAACAACAGTGAGTATCAGTAGAGTAGTTAAACAACAGTGAGTATCAGTAGAGTGGTTAAACAACAGAGTGGTTAAACAACAGTGAGTATCAGTAGAGTGGTTAAACAACAGTGAGTATCAGTAGAGTGGTTAAACAACAGTGAGTATCAGTAGAGTGGTTAAACAGCAGAGTAGTTAAACAACAGTGAGTATCAGTAGAGTGGTTAAACAGCTACTGTGGTTGAGTAAAGTTTGCCAACAACACTCCCCTTACCAACGAAATAAATAGACATGTAATGTACTGTGTGTGTCTATTGTTGATTAAAGCATGTTAAAGTGCATGAATTGCCTGCATGTACAGGTATGTCTCTTCCAATACAACATATAAACACAACCTGCATTGTGAGTCGCGTGTTTGAGCAAAGCAGTTAAAGTGCATGCAGTACAACATGGAATCTTACCGCATTGTGTGTCTGTGTCTGTCCAACCAGGATGAGGAGGTTGGAGGAGATGATTGACAGGCAGAAGTTGATTAGGATGATGGACCGCTCAGACCGGATATATCTGGAATAACGGGAAGTACTGGATCAACAAATGAAAAATGACAATCAACACAACACCACAACAATCACCAATCAACATTCCTCCATTACTACCCGGCCATTACTACCAGGCCATTACTACTATGCCATTACTACTAGGCCATTACTACTAGGCCACAACTACCAGGCCATTACTACTAGGCCATTACTACTAGGTCACTACTACTAGGCCACTACTACTAGGCCATTACTACTAGACCACTACTACTAGACCACTACTACTAGGCCATTACTACTAGGCCATTACTACCAGGCCACTACTACTAGGCAGCTACTACCAGGCCATTACTACCAGGCCATTACTACCAGGCCACTACTACTAGGCCATTACTACTAGGCCATTAATACTAGGCCACTACTACTAGGCCATTGCTACTAGGCCATTACTACCAGGCAACTACTACCAGGCCATTACTACCAGGCCACTACTAACCAGGCCATTACTACTAGGCCATTACTACTAGGGCACTACTACTAGGCCATTACTACTAGGCCATTACTACTAGGCCATTACTAGGCCACTACTACTAGGCGACTACTACTAGGCCACAACTACCAGGCCATTACTACTAGGCCACAACTACCAGGCCATTACTACTAGGCCATTACTACTAAGCCACTACTACTAGGCCACTACTACTAGGACATTACTACTAGGCCATTACTACTAAGCCTAAACAAAGGGATATTTGGCACCAATTTGGTGACCAAGTCATGTGATAGTGTAGGATACTCACACGGATATGAATCAGAAATACACAAACAATATTATGTATGTTTGATATGTCTGTATATTAAGGATATTTTATGAATCATACAGGTTTACTATTAAAAGCTGGTTATTGCTGTATTATCATTCCCTGTTATGGCCATCCGTACGGCCAGTTAGCATATTGCATAGACATACAAATCAAATCAAATCAAATGATATTTGTCACATGTGCCGAATACAACAGGTATGGAAGACAAGAAAACATAATTAGAAATCATTATAAAAGGAGCATCATGATTGTATTTTCCATAGTTGTCACCTTACCGTGAAATGCTTACTTACAAGCCCTTAAATTCGAAAAATAAGAGTTAAGAAAAATATCTACTAAATCAAAAATAAAAGAGCAACAATAAAATAACAACAGCGAGGCTATATACTACATGACCAGAAGTATGTGGACAAACCACTTCTGTATGGACTTCGCTTTGTGCACGGGCCTTCCCCAAACTGTTGCCACAAAGTTGGAAGCATAGAATCATCTAGAATGTAATTTTATGCTGTAGTGTTAAGATTTCCCTTCACTGGGACTAAGGGACTGAGGCCGAACCATGAAAAACAGCCCCAGACCATTATTCCTCCTCCGCCAAACTTTACAGTTGGCACTATGCATTGTGGCAGGAAGCATTCTCCTAGCATCCGCCAAACCCAGATGTGTCCATCAGACTGCCAGATGGTGAAGCGTGATTCATCACTCAAGAGAAAGCATTTCCACTGCTCCAGATTTTTACGCGCCACGTGCTTCAGCACTCATCAGTCCCATTCTTTGAGCTTGTGTGGCCTACCACTTTGCGACTGAGCCGTTGTTGCTCCTAGACGTACCACTTTGCGGCTGAGCTGTTGTTGCTCCTATACATTTCCACTTCACAATAACAGCACTTACAGTTGACTGGGGCAGCTCTAGCACGAACTGACTTGGGAAAGTGGCATCCTATGACGGTGCCACTTTTCAAGTCACTGAGTTCTTCAGTAAGGCCAATCTACTGCCAATGTGTGTCTATGGAGATTGCATGGCTGTGTGCAAGCCATCTAGTCTAGCACACAGCCATGCTTATACACTTGTCAGCAACGGGTGTGGCTGAACTAGCCGAATCCACTAATTTGAAGGGGGAGTCCACATACTTATGTATATATAGTGTACATCAATTCATATATTCATATGAATATATATTCATATATTCATATTCACCATGTCAACATGGTTTTACAGTGTATACATCACTGGTTGTAATGTACTCACCTCCATAGAATAGCATAGACCACTAGCAACAGGATCAAGGCGAGACAGGACAGACCACAACCAATGATCAAAGTCACAGAGGGGACCGCTGAGTACTCCATGGTCTGTAGGAGACAGAGACAGAAGGAAGTAGATATTACACCTGCTTTGTGTTGGTGCTACAGCTTCAGACACACTAATCAAAACACTTTTTATAGCTGCTTTGGGTTGGTGTTAAAATATCAGCCACAGGGCCTCCAGAGTTGCGCAGCGGTCTAAGGCACTGCACCGTATTGCATCGGGTTCGATCTCAGGATGTGTCACTGTGTCAGTGGCCGGGAAACCCATGAGGCGGCGCACAATTGGCCCAGCGTCGTCCGGGTTAGGGTAGGGTTTGGCCGGCCGGGATTTCCTTGTCCCATCACAATCTAGTGACTCCTTGTGGCAGGCCGGGCGCCTGCAAGATGACAGCTGGACAGTGTTTTCTCCGACACATTGGTGCGGCTGGCTTCCGGGTTAAGCGAGCAGTGTGTCAAGAAGCAGTGCGCCTTGGCAGGGTTGTGTTTTTTCGGAGGATGCATGACTCTCGACCTTTGCCTCTCATGAGTCCGTAGGGACTAACTACCAATTGGATATCATGATAAAGGGGTAAAAGTACTTAAAAAAATTACAAAATGATCAGCCACTGATTGGAAAATAGACCAATCAGTTGATGTTATTAAATCTTAAACCACGAATAGAACTGTAAAACAAACCAATCAAAACATCACAACAAGTCGGCCATTTTGAGATGTTCTGTATTGAATGGTTTCACCAACGCCAATTGGGGAGAGGAGGGGAGCCAGTGTGTTTGTGTGCATGTGCGCGTGCGCGTGTGTGTGTGCGCTTTGCAGTCTTTCTTCATCCTGAGTTTGATAGCATTGGTGATTAATGTAATCTAAAAAATCTGTTGCTTTCTTAACAACCATTCATCTCAAGATCGTGATTGCAGTGTCTACTCTACGTCTCGAAATAAAATAAAATCCCTAATAAAACGACCCATTCCCCATACATCTCTACTCTACAGTGTAATCATATTTCCCTGTATTAATCAGATATTCATGAATATTGAATCAAGAGAGGAAAAAGAGGGTCCCTATTAAGAAAAGAGACCATTTTCACTGATTGACATTGAGGCTGGTCTAAAAAAGACATCCGAGGCTATGTGACAGAATTACATAGAGACTCCACAGAATAGAGCATAGAATTACCACTGGTGTAAAGTACTGACGTAAAACTACTTGAAGGTACTATTTAAGTCGTTTTGGGGGGTATCTGTACTTTACTATTTATATTTTTGACAACTTTTACTTTTACTTCACTACATTCCTAAAGAAATAATGTACTTTTTACTCCATACATTTTCCCTGACACCCAAAGGTACTAGTTACATTTTGAATGCTTAGCAGGACAGGAGCATGGTCCAATCCACGTACTTATCAAGAGAACATCCCTGGTCATCCCTACTGCCTCTGATCTGGCGGACTCACTAAACACAAATGCTTTGTTTGTCCATTTTATCTGCATGTTGTACCCCTGGCTTTCCGTAAATTTAAAAACCTAGAAAACTGTGCCATCCGGTTTCCTTAATATTAGCAATTTGAAATGATTTATACTTTTACTTTTACTTTTGATACTTAAGTATATTTAATACCAAATACTTTTAGACTTTTACTCAAGTAGTATTTGACTAGGTGTCTTTCACTTTTACTTGAGTAATTCTATATTAAGGTATCTTTTACTCAAGTATGGCAATTGGGTACTTTTCCCACCACTGAGAATTACACACACACTCCATAGAATAGTGCTTAGAATTACATACAGAAGTAATTTATAAGATTCCATTGAGTAGGAGCCTCTCCTAACGTAATAAAGTTGACAATCTATCAATGCCAACCAAATAAGATCCATGTTTATTTAATCTACTGTTACCGCCTCTTAATTAACACCTTTCCCAGGATTCCACTTGAAATAGGTTGTGTCCCAAATGTCACCCTATTCCCTATTTAGTGACCTACTTTTGACCAGGGCCCATAGGGCTGTGGTCAAAAGTTGTGCACTAAATAGGGAATAGGGTGCCATTTGGGATGCCGCCATAGTTTATCTTTCCCAGCCCCCTCCCACAGACCACCAGTCATTGTGACATGGGCAGGGCAAGGCACTGATCAGAGTTATTAACCTGGTGCACTGCTGCTAGAGAGGAACACAATGCTATCATTCCCACAGATCACACTTTTCTCTACTCCAGTCACAACATTTGAGTAATGGTGGAGCTGCTGAGCAACAGATATGATTTCACACGTGACAGTCAGTCGTGAGGGCCCGATCCCTCATCCTTTTTTATTTTCCTCTTATAACATAATGTTGCAAATCACTGGCACTGTTAACTGTCACACAAATGAGTAACAAACAGAAATGTAAGACTAGCTATTATTTTAAATAAAAAAGCTGAATATGACATTAGACCTAGTTCATTATGTGACGCTAATCTTCTGTAAGATAACATGACACTTCTCATCTATACATGTAATATTTGAATATGAATTGATGAGCAGAGCCAATACACAACCTGTAGGCTATAGTCAGTCAACAACATGCACTGGCCTGTGTAACCACACACACAGACACACACACACACACACACACACACACACACACACACACACACACACACCAAAGCCAGTCAAGCTCACCAATGCAGAGCATTATCAAAATCATCTAGACAGCACATCCAGACTGAGATTCATCAAAAGAGACTCACCTTCACCTATAGGCTACACTAACTAAGATAAAGACCCCTGATTATGGCGAAACAAACACATCGATTGAAATTCCAACCAAAGCAAAGCAATGAAGCCCATTCTAGCACCCTCCTCTGCATTAATCCATAAATGAATAGAACAAAAATCCCACTACTTACTATTTCTCTTGGTTGCTGTGCCAAAATGGCGAAGGTAGATACACGATCACATAAGCATTTTGTATGGGATGCATCGGTTAGTACGGTTTTACATCCTTTACTCGACCAGGTTCCCCAAGAATCGTTCCTGCAAGAAGAAGAGATGCGATCGTTTCATTAATTCCAGCGCTCTCTCACTTTCACAAGGATTGGACAAATCTGAACGAATGAAACCTTTAACAGTGTAACATTGAATCTATTTAAACTAATAACGGAAATCTCAATGCGAATAGGGAAGTGGTATCAACACGCAATTTCGCCAGGCTACAAAAGCATTTAGCTCGACCGGGAGAAGAAAAAAAAGGTTGAGAGAGGGAGAGAGAGGGAGAGAAAGGAGGGGACGAAGGGAGCTGTCCAAACGTGGGTGGTTCTGATTGATTAAATTCCTCTATAGGCTGTTAAACGCAACAATTGCTTTCAAAAACCTTAGGCTACATATCAATTTTTCTGCGTTTTTCTAGAGAAACTATCATCTTTACCGCTATGTCTTTAGGCGAGAGCCTATTGAACGCGTCTGGGTTATCTTCCGGAACGATTTTGTTGTTCTCTTTTCTTCCGTTCTCAATGCTTAGACTATTATTATTACTAGGCTACTGTCGCTTTCTTTTTCGGTTGATCTGTTTTCCTCAACTATTTTAATTAGCGGGTTTTTTATGCTTCCTACGGGAACATTTCACCCTGGAAACCGTGGACAGCCTGAGATTGATACTCCGCTTCTCTATGCTGCTGCAACAGCGGCTGGGGGAGGTTGGCTCACAGGTTACAAAATAGGGATATATTTTCCTAGGATTGATATTTTCCTAGGATGATATCTGTTGCGCTCTTTCTCATTTGTTCAAGGCATGTAAAACATTTCCGAGCGCAAGCATTGGTATTGTTCAACGTAGGCAAAACCGTTCAGGAAAAAGGATTGCATAACCAATGGTACTCCACCCCACGGAAACGGCGCGGATGGTAGCTGCCCGTTTGCCGTTCTCCCCCTCCTCATAGCAGGTAAAATGATAGAGAGGAGAGGAAAGGAAAGCACGTTTCGTCTATTTACTGCCAGTAGTCTAAATCTCCCTCTCACTTCGAACCTTCACAAAGAATGTCAGGACAAAAACTCGCACATAAGTCCTTAAGATAGTGTCCCATGTGAAATACATTTCTGTTTGGTATTATTTTCTGAAAAATAAAAAAACACCTAGATGTGTGCAGTCTTTTTATAAACATCCTTTAATATATACAGGCTGAAGTGTAAGTTATTCACCCAGCAACAACTATTTAATGAGAAAGGAACAGGGCAAGTAAATTAAATCACTCACTTCATCCCCTCACACACACACACACACACACACACACACGCACACACACACACACACACACACACACACACACACACACACGCACACACACACACACACACACACACACACACACACACACACGCACACGCACACGCACACGCACACGCACACGCACACACACACACACACCAGGGCAGTGGACGCAGACCTTTGAGGGGGCAGGTGCTCAAAATGAAAAATCTACTTTCTTAATTAATATTCATAACTCGAAATTCATAATATACTAACTGTCTCTATAACATTGGCCTATTTACAGTACATTCTTCAGTTATTGTAAGCAAGTTAATGCCAGTGATTCCTAGTAGTAGGTTACTAACTAATCTCGTCCATCTGCCAGCTCTCTTGCTGTCAAACAAACAATTCGAGCCTGGAGACGACTAGCTACTAACTAGAGACAGATGAGTGAAATATGGAAAAGAGTGGCCATTAGCTGATCATAGCAAATTATGATGTAAATCTACTGGTTATCTAGCTAGCTAGTAAGCTATCCTGTCAATTATTTGTTTTCATGATTTAAGTTTGTTCTGCTGGCGACATCTCCATCTTACTAACAAACACTCGAATTGCCCCCTTTTCTGTCCATAACAGAGAGAGACAAAAGTAGCCTACCAGTATTCAAACTCACCGCCTGTAACCAGCACAGCGCACTACACGCACAAGTCAGAGATGAGTGCGAGCTTGAGGGCGGGGGACGGGTATAATTGCCAATATTGAAGATAAATTAAATGAGCTGTTTTGATGTGCAATTTGTTACATTTAAAATATATATATGTACATGTGGAAACCAGCTTTTCACAATGAAGACATATAGGATGCACTCAACAGGTTGTCAAGTCATCTCTATGGAGGATAGGCCTACTCATAACTGAGTAAAGAACAGTTAGTGTTTAAATGTCAACTTATTCAGTTCATGTTTTATTGTAAACTGATTCAGTTCATGTTTAAATGTAAATTGATTCAGTAATGTTTTAATGTAAACTGATTCAGTAATATTTAAATGTAAACTGATTCAGTTCATGTTTAAATGTAAACTGATTAATTTAATATTTAAAGGTAAACTGATTCAGTCATGTTTAAAGGTAAACTGATTCAGTTAGTGTTTTAATTTAAACTGATTCAGTTAGTGTTTAAATGTAAACTGATTAATTTAATATTTAAAGGTAAACTGATTCAGTAATGTTTAAAGGTAAACTGATTCAGTTAGTGTTTTAATGTAAAATGATTCTGTTAGTGTTTTAATGTAAACTGACTCAGTTAATGTTTTAATGTAAACTGATTCAGTTAATGTTTTAATGTAAGCTGATTCAGTTAGTGTTTTAATGTAAACTGATTCAGTTAATGTTTTAATGTAAACTGATTCAGTTAGTGTTTTAATGTAAACTGATTCAGTTAGTGTTTTAATGTAAACTGACTCAGTTAATGTTTTAATGTAAACTGATTCAGTTAATGTTTTAATGTAAACTGACTCAGTTAGTGTTTTAATGTAAACTGATTCAGTTAGTGTTTTAATGTAAACTGATTCAGTTAGTGTTTTAATGTAAACTGACTCAGTTAATGTTTTAATGTAAACTAATTCAGTTAGTGTTTTAATGTAAACTGATTCAGTTAATGTTTTAATGTAAACTGACTCAGTTAGTGTTTTAATGTAAACTAATTCAGTTAGTGTTTTAATGTAAACTGATTCAGTTAGTGTTTTAATGTAAACTAATTCAGTTAGTGTTTAAATGTAAACTGATTCAGTTAGTGTTTTAATGTAAACTGACTCAGTTAATGTTTTAATGTAAACTAATTCAGTTAGTGTTTTAATGTAAACTGATTCAGTTAGTGTTTTAATGTAAACTGATTCAGTTAGTGTTTTAATGTAAACTGATTCAGTTAGTGTTTTAATGTAAACTAATTCAGTTAGTGTTTTAATGTAAACTGATTCAGTTAGTGTTTAAATGTAAACTGATTCAGTTAGTGTTTAAATGTAAACTGACTCAGTTAGTGTTTTAATGTAAACTAATTCAGTTAATGTTTTAATGTAAACTGACTCAGTTAGTGTTTTAATGTAAACTGACTCAGTTAGTGTTTTAATGTAAACTAATTCAGTTAATGTTTTAATGTAAACTGACTCAGTTAGTGTTTTAATGTAAACTGACTCAGTTAGTGTTTTAATGTAAACTAATTCAGTTAGTGTTTTAATGTAAACTGATTCAGTTAGTGTTTAAATGTAAACTGACTCAGTTAGTGTTTTAATGTAAACTAATTCAGTTAATGTTTTAATGTAAACTGATTCAGTTAGTGTAGGAGAGTGGGAGCAGATTCATCTGCATAATATGGCCAACAGTATGCAAATAGCTGTGCACTGACCCACACATTATTGTGATACAGTCAAACCATATTTTTTTTTACTAATATAATTAATTCAGATGTTATGGCTCAGCTGTCCCTATAGATCAACCAGTCAGATGGGGCAATATTACACAAGGTCATCATGAATGTGTTGGTAAGTCCTTGCTGACACCAAGGCTGTCCATGACTCTTTCTCAAATGACTCCTAACATGACCCAGGGTAACACTAGTCATGACTGTAAGGGGTAGAAGACGTCTCCCAAATGACTCCTAACATGACCCAGGGTAACACTAGTCATGACTGTAAGGGGTAGAAGACATCTCCCAAATGACTCCTAACATGACCCAGGGTAACACTAGTCATGACTGTAAGGGGTAGAAGACGTCTCCCAAATGACTCCTAACATGACCCAGGGTAACACTAGTCATGACTGTAAGGGGTAGAAGACATCTCCCAAATGACTCCTAACATGACCCAGGATAACACTAGTAATGACTGTAAGGGGTAGAAGACGTCTCCCAAATGACTCCTAACATGACCCAGGGTAACACTATTCCTGACTGTAAGGGGTAGAAGACGTCTCCCAAATGACTCCTAACATGACCCAGGGTAACACTAGTCATGACTGTAAGGGGTAGAAGACGTCTCCCAAATGACTCCTAACATGACCCAGGGTAACACTATTCCTGACTGTAAGGGGTAGAAGACGTCTCCCAAATGACTCCTAACATGACCCAGGGTAACAATAGTCATGACTGTAAGGGGTAGAAGACGTCTCCCAAATGTCTCCTAACATGACCCAGGGTAACACTAGTCATGACTGTAAGGGGTAGAAAACGTCTCCCAAATGACTCCTAACATGACCCAGGGTAACACTAGTCATGACTGTAAGGGGTAGAAGACGTCTCCCAAATGACTCCTAACATGACCCAGGGTAACACTAGTCATGACTGTAAGGGGTAGAAGACGTCTCCCAAATGACTCCTAACATGACCCAGGGTAACACTAGTCATGACTGTAAGGGGTAGAAGACGTCTCCCAAATGACTCCTAACATGACCCAGGGTAACACTAGTCCTGACTGGAAGGGGTAGAAGACGTCTCCCAAATGGCATCCTAACATGACCCAGGGTAACACTAGTCATGACTGTAAGGGGTAGAAGACGTCTCCCAAATGACTCCTAACATGACCCAGGGTAACACTATTCCTGACTGTAAGGGGTAGAAGACGTCTCCCAAATGACTCCTAACATGACCCAGGGTAACACTAGTCATGACTGTAAGGGGTAGAAGACGTCTCCCAAATGACTCCTAACATGACCCAGGGTAACACTAGTCATGACTGTAAGGGGTAGAAGACGTCTCCCAAATGACCCCTAACATGACCCAGGGTAACACTAGTCATGACTGTAAGGGGTAGAAGACGTCTCCCAAATGACTCCTAACATGACCCAGGGTAACACTAGTCATGACTGTAAGGGGTAGAAGACGTCTCCCAAATGACTCCTAACATGACCCAGGGTAACACTAGTCATGACTGTAAGGGGTAGAAGACGTCTCCCAAATGACTCCTAACATGACCCAGGGTAACACTATTCCTGACTGTAAGGGGTAGAAGACGTCTCCCAAATGACTCCTAACATGACCCAGGGTAACACTAGTCATGACTGTAAGGGGTAGAAGACGTCTCCCAAATGACTCCTAACATGACCCAGGGTAACACTAGTCATGACTGTAAGGGGTAGAAGACGTCTCCCAAATGACTCCTAACAGGACCCAGGGTAACACTATTCCTGACTGTAAGGGGTAGAAGACGTCTCCCAAATGACTCCTAACATGACCCAGGGTAACACTAGTCATGACTGTAAGGGGTAGAAGACGTCTCCCAAATGACTCCTAACATGACCCAGGGTAACACTAGTCATGACTGTAAGGGGTAGAAGACGTCTCCCAAATGGCTCCTAACATGACCCAGGGTAACACTAGTCATGACTGTAAGGGGTAGAAGACGTCTCCCAAATGACTCCTAACATGACCCAGGGTAACACTAGTCATGACTGTAAGGGGTAGAAGACGTCTCCCAAATGACTCCTAACATGACCCAGGGTAACACTAGTCATGACTGTAAGGGGTAGAAGACGTCTCCCAAATGACTCCTAACATGACCCAGGGTAACACTATTCCTGACTGTAAGGGGTAGAAGACGTCTCCCAAATGACTCCTAACATGACCCAGGGTAACACTAGTCATGACTGTAAGGGGTAGAAGACGTCTCCCAAATGACTCCTAACATGACCCAGGGTAACACTAGTCATGAATGTAAGGGGTAGAAGACGTCTCCCAAATGACTCCTAACATGACCCAGGGTAACACTAGTCATGACTGTAAGGGGTAGAAGACGTCTCCCAAATGGCTCCTAACATGACCCAGGGTAACACTAGTCATGACTGTAAGGGGTAGAAGACGTCTCCCAAATGACTCCTAACATGACCCAGGGTAACACTAGTCATGACTGTAAAGGGTAGAAGACGTCTCCCAAATGGCTCCTAACATGACCCAGGGTAACACTAGTCATGATTGTAAGGGGTAGAAGACGTCTCCCAAATGGCATCCTATTCCCTATGTGCACTATATAGGTAATAGGGTGGCATTTAGGACGAAGTCGTGTACTCAGACACTGAAGGGGTGTAGAGAAATGTACTTTGGGTACCACTTTACTTTAATCTATAATGCTTTATAACTTGTTACAGGCCTGTTGTTATAAGCCTGTATGATGTCTTGCAAGGCTTATAACATGTAAAATAACATGCCATTTCCACGTTTTACATGTATGTATAGGGGATTGTATAGGAGGTATTTATGTACCCTGAATAATGGAATTGCATCATACAAGAGTACAACTCTCATTTGAATGTGAGTCACTTACAGCAGTGAATGTTTCAAAGACGGCCTACATAAACATTTTTGAAAATGTCTGTGCCCCAGTTTGATCCCCCTTGAAATTCATACACTACTGAATGTTCTCATCTAATACTGTATGAGAACGTTATTCAAGCTGATATCTTTCTGCTCCACATCCTGGAAGTCCTACTAGTCTGTCAACAATCACTAACCAAGACACAGGACACAGTCACAAACCGTTGTAGTTCACTACTTTTCACCAGTGTGACCATAGGGCTGTGGTCAAAAGTAGTGCACTATATAGGGAACAGGGTGCCATTTGGGATACAGACAAAGAGATATCAAATCCTTTTAATCAGGTATTTAGCAGTAACATTGCACAAGGTCTCCTCACTTAAGGTAGCTAACACAGGAGTACATTTGAGATGGCTGACACTGTCATCACGCTTTACAGCTTCCACTTATGGCCCAAATGAGAGAAATTGGCTAAGTGTGTCCAAAGTCATTTGTCCTGTACTTAACATCCAGGAGACACAACTCTGCTGGTGCTAATTATATTTGGCTAGTCCAATGATATTTTGACATGTAATTAGTCTTTCCGCTCACCTCAAAACATGAGTCTGAGGTGAGAGAGAAGAGGAGGAGGAGGAGGAGAGGAGGAGGAGGAGGAGGAGGAGGAGGAGGAGGAGGAGAGAGGAGGAGGAGGAGGAGAGAGGAGGAAGAGGAGAGAGGAGGAGGAGGAGAGAGGAGAGGAAATGGAGGAAGAAGAGGAGGAGGAGGAGAGGAGGAGAGAGGAGGAGGAGGAGAGAGGAGAGAGGAGGAGGAGGAGGAGAGAGGAGGAGGAGGAGGAGGAGGAGAGAGGAGAGAGGAGGAAGAGGAGAGAGGAGGAGGAGGAGGGAGGAGGAAGAGGAGAGAGGAGGAGGAGAGTGGAGGAGGAGAGAGGAGGAAGAGGAGAGAGGAGGAGGAGAGAGGAGGAGGAGGAGAGAGGAGGAGGAGGAGGAGGAGGAGAGAAGAGGAGAGAGGAGGAGGAGGAGAGAGGAGGAGGAGGAGGAGAGAGGAGGAGGAGGAGAGAGGAGGAAGAGGAGAGAGGAGGAGAGAGGAGGAGGAGAGAGGAGGAGGAGAGAGGAGGAGGAGGAGAGAGGATGAGGAGAGAGGCGGAGAGGAGGAGGAGAGAGGAGGAGGAGGAGAGAGGAGGAGGAGAGAGGCGGAGAGGAGGAGGAGAGAGGAGGAGGAGAGAGGAGGAGGAGAGAGGCGGAGAGGAGGAGGAGGAGAGAGGAGGAGGAGAGGAGGAGGAGAGAGGAGGAGGAGGAGAGAGGAGGAGAGAGGCAGAGAGGAGGAGGAGAGAGGAGGAGGAGGAGGAGAGAGGAGGAGGAGGAGAGAGGAGGAGGAGAGAGGCGGAGAGGAGGAGGAGGAGAGAGGAGGAGGAGGAGGAGAGGAGGAGGAGAGAGGAGAGGAGGAGGAGGAGGAGGAGGAGGAGGAGGAGGAGGAGAGAGGAGAGGAAATGGAGGAAGAAGAGGAGCAGCAGGAGGAGGAGTTATGTTAGGGGTATATCACTTAGATAGGGGATGAGCAGTCTGCTTCTGTTTTCAGAGCACATAGTAACCCTATACAGATGGCATGCGTACGTACAGTACATACCATTTAGCAGATAGGCCTAGAGTAAGTGACTATAATGTTTTATATTTCAATATTCACTATAACGCGTGACTGGTGAACGCTGCTGGGTGTGAATGTGGTGTAGGGGAATTAAGGGGGAAATGTAAGACAAGTTGCTGAGGTGGAAACCATAAAGTAGAAACTTTAGAGGGAGGAAACTCCACAACATCAAGGGTTCTATGTTCAAGTCTGTTAACTCTGATCACTATGGCTGAGGTGAGAGCCTCAGCGGGAAGCGAGGACCTTAAGTGGAACTCCCATCTGATTCTGGCTTTCTATTCAGTGGGTCTTTCTTAATTTAATGAGCAGGTCCTACGCCTAGCACTATACCTCAGATAACCCTTCATGGGTGGTAGACTGTAACACGTTACACTATACCTCAGATAACCCTTCATGGGTGGTAGACTGTAACAAGTTACACTATACCTCAGATAACCCTTCATGGGTGGTAGACTGTAACAAGTTACACTATACCTCAGATAATCCTTCATGGGTGGTAGACTGTAACAAGTTACACTATACCTCAGATAACCCTTCATGGGTGGTAGACTGTAACAAGTTACACTATACCTCAGATAACCCTTCATGGGTGGTAGACTGTAACAAGTTACACTATACCTCAGATAACCCTTCATGGGTGGTAGACTGTAACAAGTTACACTATACCTCAGATAACCCTTAATGGGTGGTAGACTGTAACAAGTTACACTATACCTCAGATAACCCTTGATGGGTGATAGACTGTAACAAGTTACACTATACCTCAGATAACCCTTCATGGGTGGTAGACTGTAACAAGTTACACTATACCTCAGATAACCTTTCATGGGTGGTAGACTGTAACAAGTTACACTATACCTCAGATAACCCTTCATGGGTGGTAGACTGTAACAAGTTACACTATACCTCAGATAACCCTTCATGGGTGGTAGACTGTAACAAGTTACACTATACCTCAGATAACCCTTCATGGGTGGTAGACTGTAACAAGTTACACTATACCTCAGATAACCTTTCATGGGTGGTAGACTGTAACAAGTTACACTATACCTCAGATAACCTTTCATGGGTGGTAGACTGTAACACGTTACACTATACCTCAGATAACCCTTCATGGGTGGTAGACTGTAACAAGTTATACTATACCTCAGATAACCCTTCATGGGTGGTAGACTGTAACAAGTTACACTATACCTCAGATAACCCTTCATGGGTGGTAGACTGTAACAAGTTACACTATACCTCAGATAACCTTTCATGGGTGGTAGACTGTAACAAGTTACACTATACCTCAGATAACCCTTCATGGGTGGTCGACTGTAACAAGTTACACTATACCTCAGATAACCCTTCATGGGTGGTAGACTGTAACAAGTTACACTATACCTCAGATAACCTTTCATGGGTGGTAGACTGTAACAAGTTACACTATACCTCAGATAACCCTTCATGGGTGGTAGCCTGTAACAAGTTACACTATACCTCAGATAACCCTTCATGGGTGGTAGACTGTAACAAGTTATACTATACCTCAGATAACCCTTCATGGGTGGTAGACTGTAACAAGTTACACTATACCTCAGATAACCCTTCATGGGTGGTAGACTGTAACAAGTTACACTATACCTCAGATAACCTTTCATGGGTGGTAGACTGTAACAAGTTACACTATACCTCAGATAACCCTTCATGGGTGGTCGACTGTAACAAGTTACACTATACCTCAGATAACCCTTCATGGGTGGTAGACTGTAACAAGTTACACTATACCTCAGATAACCCTTCATGGGTGGTAGACTGTAACAAGTTACACTATATCTCAGATAACCCTTCATGGGTGGTAGACTGTAACAAGTTACACTATACCTCAGATAACCCTTCATGGGTGGTAGACTGTAACAAGTTACACTATACCTCAGATAACCCTTCATGGGTGGTCGACTGTAACAAGTTACACTATACCTCAGATAACCCTTCATGGGTGGTAGACTGTAACAAGTTACACTATACCTCAGATAACCTTTCATGGGTGGTAGACTGTAACAAGTTACACTATACCTCAGATAACCCTTCATGGGTGGTAGCCTGTAACAAGTTACACTATATCTCAGATAACCCTTCATGGGTGGTAGACTGTAACAAGTTATACTATACCTCAGATAACCCTTCATTGGTGGTAGACTGTAACAAGTTACACTATACTTCAGATAACCCTTCATGGGTGGTAGACTGTAACAAGTTACACTATACCTCAGATAACCTTTCATGGGTGGTAGACTGTAACAAGTTACACTATACCTCAGATAACCCTTCATGGGTGGTCGACTGTAACAAGTTACACTATACCTCAGATAACCCTTCATGGGTGGTAGACTGTAACAAGTTACACTATACCTCAGATAACCCTTCATGGGTGGTAGACTGTAACAAGTTACACTATATCTCAGATAACCCTTCATGGGTGGTAGACTGTAACAAGTTACACTATACCTCAGATAACCCTTCATGGGTGGTAGACTGTAACAAGTTACACTATACCTCAGATAACCCTTCATGGGTGGTCGACTGTAACAAGTTACACCATACCTCAGATAACCCTTCATGGGTGGTAGACTGTAACACGTTACACTATACCTCAGATAACCCTTCATGAGTGGTAGACTGTAACAAGTTACACTATATCTCAGCTAACCCGTTAAGGGTGATAGACTGTAACAAGTTACACTATATCTCAGCTAACCCGTTAAGGGTGATAGACTGTAACAAGTTACACTATATCTCAGCTAACAATACTTTACCCCAGGATACCCATTAGCGGTTGGTAACTATAGAAACAATGTGGATTAATTCACGTCAGGGGAATTTAGCGAAACAAAGTTGGGATCCTGAGGGGCGCAGGGTCTAAGGCACTGCATTGCAGTGCTAGAGGCATCACTACAGACCCGGGTTCTATCCCGGGTCTGAAAAGTGTCAGCCTATTTGCAACCCACCTCCTTGTTTCCATGTTGGTGTGTTGCACTTACATTCAGTCCAGTATGAATCACATGATTATGAAGGCATCCATGTATGAAAGCGTGTGTTCTTGTTTTAAATGTATGTAGTTCTGTCCCTCTGATGTTCTGGTCTATTCATGTTCTGTATTCTGTCATGTTTCCTGTTTTGTGTGGACCCCAGGAAGAGTAGCTGCTTCTTTAGCACTAGCTAATAGGGATCCTAATAAATACTAAATACATAATAATGAACACAGTGGACATACAGATGTAGGATCTTATTTAAACCAGTTTGCTAGAGGTTGAAAATATTCCTGCAGCAACAAGAAATGTGAATTATTATGTGGATTATAATTAATGAATATTTTCGTAAGGGAAAATCAAGTCTGACATTTCAAAGTGGAAATGACAAACCTTTTTAAACCTCAAATACATATATTAGACGTTATACATTTCCTACATGGCATGAAAGTTCTCCTGCATCAGGGTGATCAAATTAAGATCTGTATGCATATACAACACACACTAGAAGGGGAGGGGAGAATGCATTCCACATAGATGGTCTGGTTTTGATGAGTACTAAGCGTTCATTCCAAATGTCATTTGCGACTGGTCCTGATAAATCCTCTGCCATCAGACATGGTATCCCTGCTAATAGCGCCCTGTGACAGAGTCAGGTGCCTTGGTAATGGGCAGCACCATTCAGAACACGGCTCCTTGACCACACGTATAACCAACGACTCATCAGCCAATCACAGACATTTCATGATGCACTTAACCCACACAGAACAGGGTCTGTATTAATAATGTCCATGTAATCAATGTAAACCCACACAGAACAGGGTCTGTATTAATAATGTCCATGTAATCAATGTAAACCCACACAGAACAGGGTCTGTATTAATAATGTCCATGTAATCAATGTAAACCCACACAGAACAGGGTCTGTATTAATAATGTCCATGTAATCAATGTAAACCCACACAGAACAGGGTCTGTGTTAATAATGTCCATGTAATCAATGTAAACCCACACAGAACAGGGTCTGTATTAATAATGTCCATGTAATCAATGTAAACCCACACAGAACAGGGTCTGTATTAATAATGTCCATGTAATCAATGTAAACCCACACAGAACAGGGTCTGTATTAATAATGTCCATGTAATCAATGTAAACCCACACAGAACAGGGTCTGTGTTAATAATGTCCATGTAATCAATGTAAACCCACACAGAACAGGTTCTATATTAATAATGTCCATGTAATCAATGTAAACCCACACAGAACAGGGTCTGTATTAATAATGTCCATGTAATCAATGTAAACCCACACAGAACAGGGTCTGTATTAATAATGTCCATGTAATCAATGTAAACCCACACAGAACAGGGTCTGTGTTAATAATGTCCATGTAATCAATGTAAACCCACACAGAACAGGGTCTGTATTAATAATGTCCATGTAATCAATGTAAACCCACACAGAACAGGGTCTGTGTTAATAATGTCCATGTAATCAATGTAAACCCACACAGAACAGGGTCTGTATTAATAATGTCCATGTAATCAATGTCAAACTTTGATCAGTGGGTCTGTCCCAAATGGCACATTGTTCCCTATATAGTGCCCTAATATACCACCTACTGTATATCATGGTGGTAGCAGTAGCATGTGTTCCATTGTAAACGTGATGCATCACAGTTTTGTCTGGAAATACTATTTGAAAATTTGTTGATCTGCTGGAACTGTTTGGGGGTTACGATTTTGTGGAGTTCATGAACCCATAACGTACACAGATGTACAATGCAATGTTTTTGCACACATGTGTCATTCGGGGAAGACAGCATGACCTGCAAACTGTTGATTGCACCCACAGTTGTATTGTGCAACGTTTGGAGTCGGGGTGAATCAACAGTGGCTGGTATTTATCATCTGAATGTCTCTCTTACTGAGGGTGTCCATGACTGTTGTCATAGTGAGGTGATGCCTTAGGGGATATCCTGCTATCCTATCCTGTCCTGTCATTTCATATCCTGTCCTTTCCCATCCTATACTTTGCTGTCCTGTCCTATCCTTTCCTGTCCTATCCTTTCCTGTCCTGCCCTTTCCTGTCCTATCCTTTCCTGTCCTACCCTTTCCTGTCCTACCCTTTCCTGTCCTATCCTTTCCCGTCCTTTCCTTTCCTGTCCTACCATTTCCTGTCCTATCCTTTCCTGTCCTACCCTTTCCTGACCTATCCTCTCCTGTCCTGTCCTACCCTTTCCTGTCCTATCCTTTCCCGTCCTTTCCTTTCCTCTCCTACCATTTCCTGTCCTATCCTTTCCTGTCCTACCCTTTCCTGTCCTATCCTTTCCTGTCCTATCCTGTCCTGTCCTACCCTTTCCTGTCCTATCCTTTCCTGTCCTACCCTTTCCTGTCCTATCCTTTCCCGTCCTTTCCTTTCCTGTCCTACCATTTCATGTCCTATCCTTTCCTGTCCTACCCTTTCCTGACCTATCCTTTCCTGTCCTACCCTTTCCTGTCCTATCCTTTCCCGTCCTTTCCTTTCCTGTCCTACCATTTCCTGTCCTATCCTTTCCTGTCCTGTCCTACCCTTTCCTGTCCAATCCTTTCCTGTCCTATCCTTTCCTGCCCTACCATTTCCTTTCCTATCCTTTCCTGTCCTATCCTTTCTTGTCCTACCCTTCCCTGTCCTATCCTTTCCTGTCCTACCATTTCCTGTCCTATCCTTTCCTGTCCTACCCTTTCCTGTCCTATCCTTTCCTGTCCTATCCTTTCCTGTCCTACCCTTTCCTGTCCTATCCTTTCCTATCCTATCCTGTCCTGTCCTATCCTTTCATGTCCTACCCTTTCCTGTCCTGTCCTATCCTTTCCTGTCCTACCCTTTCCTGTCCTGTCCTACCCTTTCCTGTCCTATCCTTCCCTGTCCTGTCCTATCCTTTCCTGTCCTACCCTTTCCTGTCCTATCCTTTCCTTTCCTGTCCTATCCTTCCCTGTCCTGTCCTATCCTTTCCTGTCCTACCCTTTCCTGTCCTATCCTTTCCTGTCCTACCCTTTCCTGTCCTACCCTTTCCTGTCCTACCCTTTCTTGTCCTATCCTATCCTTTCCTATCCTACTGTCCTACCCTTTCCTGTCCTTGTCCTACCCTTTCCTGTCCTATCCTTTCCTGTCCTGTCCTATCCGTTCCTGTCCTATCCTTTCCTGTCCTATCCTATCCTTTCCTGTCCTACCCTTTCCTGTCCTACCCTTTCCTGTCCTGTCCTACCCTTTCCTGTCCTATCCTTTCCTGTCCTATCCTACCCTTTCCTGTCCTATCCTTTCCTGTCCTGTCCTATCCTTTCCTGTCCTACCCTTTCTTGTCCTATCCTATCCTTTCCTATCCTACTGTCCTACCCTTTCCTGTCCTGTCCTATCCTTTCCTGTCCTACCCTTTCCTGTCCTATCTTTGTTATTTTAGGTATTTTATGAGGGTGCCCTTAAGATGTTGCAAAAGCTGCACCTTCTCTTCGTGGGGTCCACACAAAACATGAATCATGACATAACACGGAACATTCATAGACAAGAACAGCTCAAGGACAGAACTACATCAATTTTAAAAAGACACAAGTAGCCTATGCTAGACAACCATTTTCAAGTATTGCCATAGATTTTCAAGCACCATTCAGCCAAAATTGTAACTCGGCCACTCAGGAACATTCACTATCTTCTTGGTAAGCAACTCCAGTGTAGATTCGGCCTTGTGTTTTAGGTTATTGTTCTGCTGAAAGGTTCATTCATCTCCCAGTGTTTGGTGGAAAGCTGACTGAACCATGTTTGCTTATCTCCATTCCGTTTCTTTTTATCCTGAAAAACTCCCCAGTCCTTAACGATTACAAGCATACCCATAACAATGATGCAGCCACTGCTACGGTTGAAAATATGGAGAAAGGGAAAGGAAAGGGAAAAGGGATACCTAGAACGGTACTCAGTAATGTGTTGTATTCAGGACAAAAAGGGAATTGCTTTGACATTTTCTGTTGCAATGTTACTCTAGTGCCTTGTTGAAAACTGGATGCATGTTTTGGAATATTTTTAAACTGTACAGGCTTCCTTCTTTTCACTCTGTCATTTAGGTTAGTATTGTGGAGTAACTACAATGTTGTTGGTCCATCTTCAGTTTTCTCCTGTCACAGCCATTAAACCCTGTAACTGTTTTAAAGTCACCACTGAAATCTCTTAACGGTTTCCTTCCTCTCCGGCAACTGAGTTAGGAAGGACACCTGTATCTTTGTAGTGACTGGGTGTATTGATACACCATCCAAAGTGTAATGAATAACTTCACCGTGTTCAAATGGATATTCAATGTCTTCTTTTATTTGTTTATCCACTAATAGGTGCTGATCAGTGCCGGTGCCGAGTCATTGGAAAACCTCCCTGGTCTCTGTGGTTGAATCTGTGTTCGAAATTCACTGCTCGACTGAGGGAGCTTACAGATAATTGTAGGTGTGAGGTACAGAGATGTGTCAAAAATCATGTTGAACACTATTATTGCACGCAGAGTGAGTCCATGTAACTTATCATGTGATTTGTTAAGCACATGTTTACTCCTGAACGTATTTAGGCTTGCCATAACAAAGGGGTTGAATACTTATTGACTCAAGACAATTCAGCTTTTCATTATTATCAAAAAAAGTGAAATCAAATCTAAATGTCCCTTTTTGAATTCAGGCTGTAACCCAACAACATTTGGAAAAAGTCAAGGGCTGTGAATACTTGACTTTTTAATATTGTTTCATTTCATTGGCCTAAGCTATTTTTAGTTGGAATTCAAGACCAGACTGATCTCAGTTTGTCAGTGTCAGAATAGCCACTCATTTTGTTGTACTTGTGTGGTGTAAAAAACAAAACAAAGACCTGGGCCTACGATTTCTTAATTCAACCCCGTCTATGCAGTGGAGCAGAGAACAAACAGGACATGGAATAGCATCTCCCCCTTAGCAGGAGAAACCCGAGTCTAGCTTCCTTACTTATGTTAGTCAGCGTTAGTCTCTGTTTGGTAAATATCTTAGCTACAAAGACTTTAACATGCTTTAGACAGCATTGGTTGCCATGGTTTCAGTCCTGTGTTATGGGAGTTGTGATTTACCAATGTTACAGATGTAATCTCTTCAAGAGGATAGTATTCAGGGGGAAAGTATTCGGGGGGAAAGTATTCAGGAGGAAAGTATTCAGGGGGAAAGTATTCAGGAGGAAAATATTCAGGAGGAAAATATTCAGGGGGAAAGTATTCGGGGGGAAAGTATTCAGGGGGAAAGTATTCAGGGGGAAAGTATTCAGGAGGAAAATATTCAGGGGGAAAATATTCGGGGGGAAAATATTCGGGGGGAAAGTATTCAGGGGGAAAACTTATTGTAAAGACAAACTACTTATTTTTTGTTAGACTTTTTCTGTTTCCCCCTTTGCTTAATCATCATTTTTTTCTGATTATCCATGCTTGTTGTATTTGACAACCCTTTACACAAAATGACGATAAATCATAATTTAGGCATGCATGATCACGCATACCAGATGCAGAGGACAGGATTGGGGGGTACAATACATACACTCATGTATTCTAATTGTTTTCCTGCACAGATGAATGTTGGTTTCCTTTGCTGAGTACACATGTTAACCAACAAATTAATTGATTTACACATAAACCCTCAGACAAACAGATTACTGATGACAAGAATAAACAAAACACAAACAAATATATTAGATTGTTATGAATTATGCATGAGTTCTACTTTGCTTGGACAAGCTTGTTGCCAAGAAACCAAATTCTGTTTTGTCAATTCCAGTTGTAATAACATTCTCCTCCAGCTGACTTCCCCCTGGTTCACAGTCGCTGTCCCTTCAACTCTTTCAGCCGACAGTAGAAACACTACTGGACCTGAATCTATTTCTAAAAACTCTAATTATTCTCAAGAGACCAGAGACTTGTGTGGCCCCTGATTCAATAGAAATTGAATTTGGTTGAACGTGCTTTAGTTTTCTTATCTGCCACTGAGTGGAGAAGAGAACCCGTTTCTCTCGCTGTAACTGATATTGCAGCAGAAGCACAGTGCAATTTTCACATTTTAGAGTTATTAAAATTAAAAAGCAGCCATATTCAATTTACAAACTGGGGCTGCGGACAACAACTGCTGCTATTTTGTACTGGAAGATGTCAAATATGAATTCCTGTAGAATGTTATTTATTATCACACAGGGATCAGACAGTATGTCCCCTATGATAGATACTGTATTCCCCAGTGGTGCAACGTTGAAATGACCTCATTAAGACATGATTAAAACCAGAACTGGTTGAACAATTGTTAAAATGACATCTTTGTGGTCAATTTTCCCTACCGGGAAGTAGATATATTGGCCGGCAGGGTAAATGTAGGCAAACAACCCTCAAGTGTCTGTTTATATGTACTTCCATAGTTCTGTAGTGACAAGCATAATCATCCAACATCATTTTTTACTTCTGTTTTCTCCTGCATTGTGTTTCTATCTGACTGTTTACACCTCTGGGTAGTTCTAACTAATGTCCCTGTCACCCAACCTCACTGTGAGCATTGTTTGGTAAAGGGAGAGGGTGGTGGGGGGCTACACCTGGGCTGAGCTGTCCTATAGGTGTGCCCCAGGGAGAGGGTGGTGGGGGGCTACACCTGGGCTGAGCTGTCCTATAGGTGTGCCCCAGGGAGAGGGAGAGGGTGATAGGGGTATACACCTGGGCTGAGCTGTCCTATAGGTGTGCCCCAGGGAGAGGGAGAGGGAGAGGGTGATAGGGGTATACACCTGGGCTGAGCTGTCCTATAGGTGTGCCCCAGGGAGAGGGTGGTGGGGGGCTACACCTGGGCTGAGCTGTCCTATAGGTGTGCCCCAGGGAGAGTGAGGTGGGGGTATATACCTGGGCTGAGCTGTCCTATAGGTGTGCCCCAGGGAGAGGGTGGTGGGGGTATACACCTGGGCTGAGCTGTCCTATACGTGTGCCCCAGGGAGAGGGTGATAGGGGTATACACCTGGGCTGAGCTGTCCTATAGGTGTGCCTTAGGGAGAGGGTGGTGGGGGTATACACCTGGGCTGAGCTGTCCGGATTTTAGAATAGAACACACAGGATAGAAGGCTGGAACACACAGGATAGAAGGATAGAACACACAGGATAGAAGGATAGAACACACAGGATAGAACACACAGGATAGAAGGATATAACACACAGGATAGAAGGATAGAACACACAGGATAGAAGGATAGAACACACAGGATAGAAGGATAGAACACACAGGAGAGAGGGATAGAACACACAGGATAGAACACACAGGATAGAAGGATATAACACACAGGATAGAAGGATAGAACACACAGGAGAGAGGGATAGAACACACAGGATAGAACACACAGGATAGAAGGATAGAACACACAGGATAGAAGGATAGAACACACAGGATAGAAGGATAGAACACACAGGAGAGAGGGATAGAACACACAGGATAGAACACACAGGATAGAAGGATAGAACACACAGGATAGAAGGATAGAACACACAGGAGAGAGGGATAGAACACACAGGATAGAACACACAGGATAGAAGGATAGAACACACAGGAGAGAGGGATAGAACACACAGGATAGAACACACAAGATAGAAGGATAGAACACACAGGATAGAAGGATAGAACACACAGGATAGAAGGATAGAACACACAGGATAGAACACACAGGAGAGAGGGATAGAACACACAGGATAGAACACACAGGATAGAAGGAAATAATGAGTCATGAAGAACAATGTTTCTGAAATCTGGGAGGGAGTCTGTTTCTGTTTCAATCTATGAATTTTAAGAACATTTGAAATGTTTCAGAAACAGATGAAGGGAACTGTGTATGGGATATATAGTTGACGTTATTTGTTGACATTCTTCAATTTAAACGTTGTATAGATAGATGTAGGATCTTACTTTGGTCACTCGTTTGTTACTGAGAATTTTCCTATACAGCAGGAAATGCAACTTGTAGTGTTTTTGAGTTTAAGAAGGCTTCTGAAGTTTGTTATTTCAGACTTGCTTTCCCTTCACTATAGTAGTATCAACCCCTACAAAAATGTCCATGAATTATAATCCACATAATTAGTAACATTTCCTGTTGCTGCAGCATTATTTTTCTTGCTGTTGCAAACTGGATCAAATTAAGGTCCTACATCTGTATGCTATCTAGTCCTTTCAGAGGAGGATTAAGAAACCAGAATAATAAAGCATGTTAAATTAAATGGAGATAAGATTTGAGTCTAATGTATATAATGATGGTATATTATCTGACGCACAATGTGTAAGGAACAAAGAACGCAAGGAACAAATAACGATGGCATTGAAACCAGCTTCTATCAAATCACTGAGTTCCTTGATATTCCAACGGCACAAAGGATCTTTCGTTTGATTTACCCTTATCAGTGTGCTATTACGGCTGTAATACAACGGCTGAAATACAACACAGAGGACAAGAGATGCATTCAAAACATACATTCAATTTCCTCTGGCCTTCGCCGCTTATTGTCTCATACAATATGTGAGATAATACCTGCCCTGTGTGTGAGATAATACCTGCCCTGTATGTGAGATAATACCTGCCCTGTATGTGAGATAATACCTGCCCTGTATGTGAGATAATACCTGCCCTGTATGTGAGATAATACCTGCCCTGTATGTGAGATAATACCTGCCCTGTATGTGAGATAATACCTGCCCTGTATGTGAGATAATACCTGCCCTGTATGTGAGATAATACCTGCCCTGTATGTGAGATAATACCTGCCCTGTGTGTGAGATAATACCTGCCCTGTATGTGAGATAATACCTGCCCTGTATGTGAGATAATACCCGCCCTGTATGTGAGATAATACCTGCCCTGTATGTGAGATAATACCTGCCCTGTATGTGAGATAATACCTGCCCTGTATGTGAGATAATACCTGCCCTGTATGTGAGATAATACCTGCCCTGTATGTGAGATAATACCTGCCCTGTGTGTGAGATAATACCTGCCCTGTATGTGAGATAATACCTGCCCTGTATGTGAGATAATACCTGCCCTGTATGTGAGATAATACCTGCCCTGTATGTGAGATAATACCTGCCCTGTATGTGAGATAATACCTGCCCTGTATGTGAGATAATACCTGCCCTGTATGTGAGATAATACCTGCCCTGTGTGTGAGATAATACCTGCCCTGTATGTGAGATAATACCTGCCCTGTATGTGAGATAATACCTGCCCTGTATGTGAGATAATACCTGCCCTGTATGTGAGATAATACCTGCCCTGTGTGTGAGATAATACCTGCCCTGTATGTGAGATAATACCTGCCCTGTATGTGAGATAATACCTGCCCTGTATGTGAGATAATACCTGCCCTGTATGTGAGATAATACCTGCCCTGTATGTGAGATAATACCTGCCCTGTGTGTGAGATAATACCTGCCCTGTATGTAAGATAATACCTGCCCTGTATGTGAGATAATACCTGCCCTGTATGTGAGATAATACCTGCCCTGTATGTGAGATAATACCTGCCCTGTATGTGAGATAATACCTGCCCTGTATGTGAGATAATACCTGCCCTGTGTGTGAGATAATACCTGCCCTGTATGTGAGATAATACCTGCCCTGTATGTGAGATAATACCTGCCCTGTATGTGAGATAATACCTGCCCTGTATGTGAGATAATACCTGCCCTGTGTGTGAGATAATACCTGCCCTGTATGTGAGATAATACCTGCCCTGTTTGTGAGATAATACCTGCCCTGTATGTGAGATAATACCTGCCCTGTATGTGAGATAATACCTGCCCTGTATGTGAGATAATACCTGCCCTGTATGTGAGATAATACCTGCCCTGTGTGTGAGATAATACCTGCCCTGTATGTGAGATAATACCTGCCCTGTATGTGAGATAATACCTGCCCTGTATGTGAGATAATACCTGCCCTGTATGTGAGATAATACCTGCCCTGTATGTGAGATAATACCTGCCCTGTATGTGAGATAAAACCTGCCCTGTATGTGAGATAATACCTGCCCTGTATGTGAGATAATACCTGCCCTGTATGTGAGATAATACCTGCCCTGTATGTGAGATAATACATGCCCTGTATGTGAGATAATACCTGCCCTGTATGTGAGATAATACCTGCCCTGTATGTGAGATAATAGGTGCCTGTAGCTTAATGAAATACAGGGACCCTGTATGTGAGATAATAGGTGTCTGTAGCTTAATGAAATACAGGAACCCTGTATGTGAGATAATAGGTGCCTGTATCTTAATGAAATACAGGAACTCTGTATGTGAGATAATAGGTGTCTGTAGCTTAATGAAATACAGGAACCCTGTATCTGAGATAATACCTGCCTGTAGATTAATGAAATACAGGAACCCTGTATGTGAGATAATAGGTGCCTGTATCTTAATGAAATACAGGAACCCTGTATGTGAGATAATAGGTGTCTGTAGCTTAATGAAATACAGGAACCCTGTATGTGAGATAATAGGTATCTGTAGCTTAATGAAACACAGGAACCCTGTATGTGAGATAATAGGTGCCTGTATCTTAATGAAATACAGGAACCCTGTGTGTGAGATAATAGGTGTCTGTAGCTTAATGAAATACAGGAACCCTGTATGTGAGATAATAGGTGCCTGTATCTTAATGAAATACAGGAACCCTGTATGTGAGATAATAGGTGTCTGTAGCTTAATGAAATACAGGAACCCTGTATGTGAGATAATAGGTATCTGTAGCTTAATGAAATACAGGAACCCTGTATGTGAGATAATAGGTGCCTGTAGCTTAATGAAATACAGGAACCCTGTATGTGAGATAATAGGTGCCTGTAGCTTAATGAAATACTGGAACCCTGTATGTGAGATAATAGATAATAGGTGCCTGTAGCTTAATGAAATACAGGAACCCTGTATGTGAGATAATAGATAATAGGTGCCTGTATCTTAATGAAATACAGGAACCCTGTGTGTGAGATAATAGGTGTCTGTAGCTTAATGAAATACAGGAACCTTGTATGTGAGATAATACCTGCCTGTAGCTTAATGAAATACAGGAACCCTGTATGTGAGATAAGAGGGGATCGGTGATGTAATGTCCCTGTTCCCCTCATGTTATTATACGTTGTCAAGAGAAAAGTCAGGCTGCGTCCCTATTTACTATAAAGTTGCCAGGCTTTAGTCAAACGTAGTGCACAATGAAGGCAAAAGTCAGACTGCGTCCCTATTTCCTATGAAGTGCCCAGGCTTTAGTCAAACGTAGTGCACAATGAAGGCAAAAGTCAGACTGCGTCCCTATTTCCTATGAAGTGCCCAGGCTTTAGTCAAACGTAGTGCACAATGAAGGCAAAAGTCAGACTGCGTCCCTATTTCCTATGAAGTGCCCAGGCTTTAGTCAAACGTAGTGCACAATGAAGGCAAAAGTCAGACTGCGTCCCTATTTACTATGAAGTGCCCAGGCTTTAGTCAAACGTAGTGCACAATGAAGGCAAAAGTCAGACTGCGTCCCTATTTACTATGAAGTGCCCAGGCTTTAGTCAAACATAGTGCACGATAAAGGGAACGATGCAGACCCAGACTTAATTCCCCGATGTTATTTAGAAGTTTTATTCATTTCATCTGATTTTAATCTTCATAGGCGTTTTTTTCTGCTGAAGTAATTGTCCTCAGATCCCCTTTCAGAGGACGGCGGCCCCGAAGCTAATACATGCAGTGTATAGGACCGTCTGAAGACATTCTGAGTAGAATTACGTACAGTAAGTACACTTTGCCAAGACGGACAAAACAGTGTTTTCATCTTCAGAGCATTTAGAAATATAGTTTATTTCAATAGAAATGAAAAGCGTAACCATACATCACAGATACATCAGCATCACCATGGATTAGAGAAGAGCAAGGAGAAAACAGCAAAAAGAAAGGCTTGTTTACTTACATGACGCTGTTATCCCACAATGCACAGTAAGGACTCAGGGTTCCCTGCATTACCAAGAAGAAGAGAGCACGCTGAAAACCTTCACTCATTAGATAACCACAACAAAATGACCAAAGCCTCACAGATACTCATTTCTACCTGTAATTATCCAAGAATAACTCACTAAACAAATTGTTCTTTTAAAACTAACGGCTATGGCAAGACCTCTTTAGATTGCAGTTCAGGGTTAAAATGTAAAATGCCAATGAGAATTGGTGGCAGTTTCACTTTGAATCACTTTAGCCTCAATAAGCATTGAAGTACCCAACAATGGCTACAGCCACACGTTTAGAGTGCATCAGCCAACAAACAATGGTAGAGTAATTGATTCGATGATTAATTTGCAGGCGCCCAGTGTAGCAGGTGTGTCAGGAGAGCGAGAGAGAGAGAGAGAGAGAGAGAGAGAGAGAGAGAGAGAGAGACAGAGAGAGAGAGAGAGAGAGAGAGAGAGAGACAGAGAGAGACAGAGAGACAGAGAGAGAGAGAGAGAGAGACAGAGAGAGACAGAGAGACAGAGAGAGAGAGAGAGAGAGACAGAGAGAGACAGAGAGAGAGAGAGAGAGAGAGAGAGAGAGAGAGGGAGAGAGAGAGAGAGAGAGAGAGACAGAGAGACAGAGAGAGAGAGAGACAGAGAGGGAGAGAGAGAGAGAGAGAGAGAGAGAGAGAGACAGAGACAGAGAGAGAGAGAGAGAGAGAGAGAGAGAGAGACAGAGAGAGAGAGAGAGAGAGAGAGGGAGAGAGAGAGAGAGAGAGAGAGAGAGAGAGAGAGAGACAGAGACAGAGAGAGAGAGAGAGAGAGAGGGAGAGAGAGAGACAGAGAGAGAGAGAGAGAGAGAGAGACAGAGAGAGAGAGAGAGAGAGAGAGAGAGAGAGAGAGAGAGAGAGAGAGAGAGAGAGAGAGATGGCACTGTCCAGATAATTACAAGGACAAGCTCTCTTTACAACCCTGGCCTTTTAGTTAATCTCTGAGATAAAGACGATCGTTCAGAGGTGTCGTCCAAGGTGATGCAGAGCAGCATGTCATTGTCAGAGCCCATATATTTCAACTTGTCCTCCTGATTCAGATCTGGGCCTGTGTTTATCAAGCGTCTCAGAGTAGCACTGCTGATCTGGGGTCAGTTTTGCCTTTAATAATAAAATGAATGAGGTTAATATGGACAGGGATGACCTGATCCTAGGTCAGCACTCGTACTCTGAGATGCTTTGTGAATATAGGTCCAGATATACAGTATCCTCTCTGTATAAATTGACTTTGGTAACCGTGTTTGAGTGTGGACTCCGGTATATGGATTACCGTCATGTAACTGGGTCCAATGTATCGGTTACACAATTATCTGATTGGATATTAAACATCTGCCTTCTCTGTATCGCTTGTATGCCTTTTCAAGAAGTGAGGGAGTCTTGGGCAGGTACTTACATTGTGAGGAGGTCATTCTTGCCCTCGATTGATTCAAATGAAAGATGAAAGATGAATAAATAAAGGTCCTTACGTTGGCCAGGTGAGCCAGCTCGATCTCCAGGTGTGACTCTGTTATCCTGGGCTCTGGTCTCACTGTGACAGCAATGACTTTGGAGCTCACTGCCGTGTGGTTCCTGGGTGGAAAACAGAGTGATGTACACCATGAGATGGACACTGATTGGAAGTTGTGGCACTTAGGCACTGCTACATAAATACCGTGTGTTCGGTCCCACTTTAAACAAAGTACATCTTATAAAGGCTATATATAGCTTCATAATGGCTTCATGATCACTACATAAAGGCTTTATAAGCACTACATAAATGCTTCACAAATCGTACAAACCATATGACTAAACTTTATGTTCTGTCTTATTATAAGGGTATATGTCAGACAAATGCATTACAATCTCTGGGAGAGTTTTCTTTGTGAGTCAGGATTTTATTTTTTGGGGAGTTTGCACAAAAGGTGTGTTAATTAAATTTTCCCTAAATGAGTTGTGTTTCATAGACTTACCAAAGATAAAATCATATACAGCGTTTATAACATGACCCCTCATTCAGAATGTGGATACTATTGATGCACATTCAGGTTCCTCTGATATTGTCAATGCAAAGAACAACACAAAATGTCATGTCACACCTATCTGTGAGGCACTTGACAAACACACCTGCTGTGGCACTGCAGGACAAGACCTGACACACAAAATGACACATGTGAAGCAAGTCAACCCAAATACATGTGAACTGGAGCCCAGACAGAGCGAGAGGAGAGAAATTAGGCACTGGGGGGCCAACTTAGGCACTGGGGGGCCAACTTAGGGTGTGATTTCATGGTCCATTTGGAGCGAGTCACAAAAGATTGAAAATAGACACGTCTGGAGCTCTGGCCTTTTCTACGTTAAATGAATCACAACCTGAATCTAACAGAGATCTTTAAACACTGTCTATCACAAATGGCACCCAATTCCCTTTTTACTGCACTACTACAAAAGTACTGCACAGTATTTATTCTGGATCCCCATTAGCTGCTGCCTTCCTTGGGTCCGGGGAATAGGGTGCCATTTGGGACGCATTCCGTGCCTCCACCTCATCTCATGCAGTGTATACCTAGTTTATCTCCACTGCAAAGCAAGACCCCAAACCAACTTCAAATGACACGCCTCCTCTCCTTTTGTCTTTAGCTTATTTACTTCCTGAATCTAGATATGGGGGGGGGGGGGGGGATTCTATTGCTGAATAAAAATGGATGACTTTCTCTCTAGAGTGGTAATGTGTTTTGAAACATAATAATACATTGTAGTTCATGAAAGGGTGACTTGGTAGAAAACGGCCTTGGTACACTTCTGAGCCTGCCTCTCTTCTCACCTCACCTGAACTGCCCCAGAAAAAGAGAATGAAAGAGAACTACTCAAAAGGAAGTTAATTGGAGCCTTTCTACTTTTTCAGGTTCAGATCTCCACTATGTCCTCTTTGCACTTTATTTGTCTTTATCTTCAAGGGAACGTGTGTCATGGGGTGGAGAACAGAGAATGTCACATTTCCTTTTGCTCTTTCATCTCTCTCTCTTTCATTTACCTCCTGGGGAAACAAAACAGTAGGTTGTGACACCACCAAACTGATACTACAATGACTGACTGGTTCAAATGACACCCTACTCCCCATAATATAGTGCACTACTTTTGACTGGGCCCAAAGGACTCTGGTCAAAAGTAGTGCTAAATGTAGGGAATAGTGTGCCATTTTGGTTTCTGACTGACAGTGTCTGACCTACAGTTCTCTAGGGAGGGTCGGAGAAGGTTCTAGAGCTCTCAGTTGGGCCCAAAGATGTTCCATAGAACGTCTGGAACTCTCTAGAGAGAAAGACTGGGTTCGATGTTTGATCCTGGGCAAGAACACCACAATCTGGGTCAGTCTGTCTGCTGTTTCCATAAACAGGCCACATTACTAAGTCAAATATGGATTTAGGACTGGTTCACAAAGAAAACTAGTGCAGATACAACATCAATGGATGGCTTTTATAAGAGTAGAATATCAGTGACCAGAGGAAATACAATAACAATGGATGGCTTTTATAAGAGTAGAATATCAGTGACCAGAGGAAATACAATAACAATGGATGGCTTTTATAAGAGTAGAATATCAGTGACCAGAGGAAATACAATAACAATGGATGGCTTTTATAAGAGTAGAATATCAGTGACCAGAGGAAATACAATAACAATGGATGGCTTTTATAAGAGTAGAATATCAGTGACCAGAGGAAATACAATAACAATGGATTACTTTTATAAGAGTAGAATATCAGTGACCATTGTAAATCTATCTGCACTGCTAATGCTATAATTTCATCAGTAGATTATATATATTTGACTATATTTCCTTCAGGACCATCCTACAGTGGGCTAATGTATAGTTGTAGTGCAGCACTCCCAAGGAAGCTAAGAATAGCAACATCATTTCTTTGAAAGGGTGGAGTGCTGTGTTGTTTGGGTTAGTTGAGACCGGGAACAAAGAAACAGGACCACGTGCGTAGATCACTGCTCTGAGGAGAGACTGACTGATGGCTGCATTTCACTTCAGGTAGATACCATTGTTGAATGTGTTATTTTATCTTATCTGCTATTGGTTTTCCTCTCAGTGTATGAGGACCTGTTGCAAAAGCTGTCTACTCTGTCAAAAGCAAGCTTTGTGCAACAGGAAAATACATCTGATTGTGGGTTGTTGTAGGTAACATCTCTAGCCAGCTAGCTAACATGTAGCCAGTAGCTAACTATCTAGCTATCCAGCACTGTACACTAGCGCTAACTAATTATGTGAGAGAAACATTAATAGCAACCCATATTGACAAAGTGAAAACATGTATTTAGAAAATGTTTGCTAATTAACAGAAAATGAAATGTATAAATATCTCATTTGCGTAAGCATTCACACCTCTGAGTCAATACGTGTTAGAATCACATTTGTAGTGACTGGGTGTATTGATACACCATCTAAAGTGTAATTCATAACTTTAATATGCTCCGAGGGATATTCAATGTCTGCTTAAAAAAATTAAAAAACATCTACCAATTAAGTGCCCTTCTTTGTGAGGCATTGGAAAACACCATTGGTCTTTTATGGAATCTGTGCTGAATCTGTGTTTGAAACTCACTGCTCGACTAAGGGATCTTATAGATCATTGTATGTGTGGAGTACAGAGATGAGGTAGTCATTCAAAAATCATGTTAAACACTATTATTTCATACCGAATGACTCCATTCCGAATGACTCCACTCCATGACTTATAAAGCCCAGTTTTACTGCTGAATTTATTTAGGCGTCATAAAAAAGTGGGTGAATACTTATTACATTTTCAGCTTTTCAGCTTTTCATTTTAAATGACTTTGTTAAAATTTCTAAAAACATAATTCCACTTTGACATTATGACACAACACCTCATTTTGAATCCATTTTAAATTCAGGCTGTAACACAACAAAATGTGGAAAAAGTCAAGGGGTGTGAATATTTTCTGAAGGCTCTGTATATCTTTACACCCACACACTGATGGGTGGCACGCTCATCATAGAGAATAATGGTTCTAGCTACCTGACGTTAGCTAAGTAGAGGACTTGGCCACATTCCTAGGCTCATTCTGTATCAGCATAAGAGAGAAGATTGATAAAGTAATTGCTATAATTTTAATAAAGTACTGATGTGTACAAATGTTTGTGATAAAAATGGGGCGGCAGGGTAGCCTAGTGGCTAGAGTGTTGGACTAGTAACCGGAAGGTTGCAAGTTCAAACCCCCAAGCTGACAAGGTACAAATCTGTCGGACTGCCCCTGAACAGGCAGTTAACCCACTGTTCCTAGGCCGTCATTGAAAATAAGAATTTGTTCTTAACTGACTTGCCTAGTTAAATAAAGGTTAAATAAAAAAAACATAAACTCATTTTAACTTAACACGGATGGATGTAGTTCAATGTACTTACTTTGCTCGGGCCTCTTTTTGTCTTTCACTCAATGCAAGAGATTCTAGGCTTGTGTCCCGAATGGCACCCTATTCCCTACAAAGTGTACTTTAGATCAGAGCCCTACATAGGGAATAGGGTGTGATTTCATACGCAGCCTTGCTCTAACTGGGTGAGAGCCTTGACGATACGTAATGACAGTAATGTCCAAACTGATAAACAGAATAACTAACAATATTGGAAACCAGCTTGAAAGCATAAACCAACCATGAAATACTGCTTAGTCGTCTGTTGTCCCTTCTAATTAGTAGTATGACAACATAATATGATTTAACCAGGATGGAGTGAGTTCAGAAGGAGATATTATGATGATTATTTTAACCCAATTTTGTGTTGCTTCCCAAATGGTATCCTATTCCTTATTTAGTGCACTACTTTAGACCAGGGCTTTGGTCAAAAAAAGTACATTATATAGGGAATAGGGTGCGATTTGGGACACAGATGTGGTGTCATCCTCCTCAGCAGAAAGCAGAGATTAATTGTTGTTGAGTCTGGGAGTAAAGCTTGTCGTTTTAATTCATGAAAAGTTACAGGGAAACTTCAGTTGATCCGCTTTGATGGATTCTTTGATAATTGGCTTGTCATCTATGGATTACACGACTGAAAGATTGTATTCTACTACGATATTCTAAAAGAAAGCGATGCCATTTTTCCTTTTGAAGTATTGATGATGTTCTGGTAGAATGATGCATCATGGGAGTAATATGTCTGTTTTACCTGCACATCATTTTTGATCTACTGTATATAATGTACCTTGAGAAGGGTTTTTGTATCCTCGTGGGTACAGTAGTATGTATAGTGCAGTACGTAAAATGAGCTTTTGCAAGTACATATAGTGCAATGTAGAGGCCATTTCCTGGAAAAGCAAAGTGGAAGGAGTCTTTTATGAACCCTCCCTGGATAGCCTACACTACCTGTGAAATACTATTGGAGGATTTACACTCAGGCAGTGCAGCAGACACTTTGTCAGAGAATAAAGTTGACATCATATTTTACATCTCACTGCTGTCTCGCCTGGACCGTGTCCCAAATGACTACTTCTTCCCTCTGTCTCCCTCTCCAGAGAGGGAGACAGAGAGGGAGACAGAGAGAGAGACAGAGAGGGAGACAGAGAGAGAGACAGAGAGAGAGACAGAGAGGGAGACAGAGAGGGAGACAGAGAGATAGACAGAGAGAGAGACAGAGAGGGAGACCGAGAGAGAGACCGAGAGGGAGACAGAGAGGGAGACAGAGAGAGAGAGACAGACAGAGAGAGAGACAGAGAGAGAGACAGACAGATAGAGAGAGACAGAGAGAGAGAGAGACAGACAGAGAGAGAGACAGAGAGGGAGACAGAGAGAGCGACAGAGAGACAGACAGAGAGAGAGACAGAGAGAGAGACAGAGAGACAGACAGAGAGGGAGACAGAGAGGGAGACAGAGAGGTAGAGAGAGAGACAGAGAGAGACAGAGAGGGAAAGAGAGGGAGAGACAGAGAGAGAGACAGAGAGGGAGAAAGAGAGGGAGACAGAGAGAGAGAGAGAGAGAGAGAGACAGAGAGAGAGACAGAGAGAAAGAGTGACAGAGTGACAGAGTGCTAGAGAGAGAGAGAGAGAGAGAGAGATACAGAGAGAGACAGAGACAGAGACAGAGAGAGAGATGTTGATAGAGCAGATGTATGGTCCATCTTACCTTGGTGAAGGCAGCATCAGTCCCAGAGTCTTGTACAGGACTGTCCCCAGGATGAAAACAGGTGATCCATCCATGTCTGATGAGCAGAAGGAAATTAGTTTGGACACCGTTGGTTACAGGACAGTTTAGTTGTGGTAGTGGTTGTACAGTGTCTTATGAATGGGCTGGCCATCTGAAAGATGCAATGAACCTTAATAATCTCAACAACACCACAGCACAGGGTCAACAGATAGTCATAAACCAACATATCAGGCCACAGACACAGACTAACTCTTAATGATGGGCTTTATTTGGAGCTATATTTGGCCAGGCAGCGAAACAAGCCACTTCACAACTTTCCTGCCAACAGCAATCAGCTAAATTGTCCTCAACAATGAACCATTGATAAAGGGTAAGGGATGGTCCAATGAATCTTTGCCTGTAAGGCAGTGGTCACTTCAAGAGGTTCCTAATCAATCACCAAACACTTCTGTAGAAATACCACAAAAAAAGGCTTGCACTCCTTTTATGTATTCGTGTTGTGCTGCTGCTTGTGCACTTGATTCAGAAGCCCTGTGGGTGGGAGGTGCACTTGATTCAGAAGCCCTGTGGGTGGTAGGTGCACTTGATTCAGAAGCCCTGTGGGTGGGAGGTGCACTTGATTCAGAAGCCCTGTGGGTGGTAGGTGCACTTGATTCAGAAGCCCTGTGGGTGGTAGGTGCACTTGATTCAGAAGCCCTGTGGGTGGGAGGTGCACTTGATTCAGAAGCCCTGTGGGTGGTAGGTGCACTTGATTCAGAAGCCCTGTGGGTGGTAGGTGCACTTGATTCAGAAGCCCTGTGGGTGGTAGGTGCACTTGATTCAGAAGCCTTGTGGGTGGGAGGTACACTTGATTCAGAAGCCCTGTGGGTGGTAGGTGTACATGAGTCAGAAGCCCTGTGGGTGGTAGGTGCACTTGATTCAGAAGCCCTGTGGGTGGTAGGTGCACTTGATTCAGAAGCCCTGTGGGTGGTAGGTGCACTTGATTCAGAAGCCCTGTTTGTGGGAGGTGCACTTGATTCAGAAGCCCTGTGGGTGGTAGGTGCACTAGATTCAGAAGCCCTGTGGGTGGTAGGTGCACTTGATTCAGAAGCCCTGTGGGTGGTAGGTGCACTTGATTCAGAAGCCCTGTGGGTGGTAGGTGCACTTGATTCAGAAGCCCTGTATACGGGTAAGCAAAGTGTTCCCATTTTGAACCATTTCATTGTGCCTACGGCTCCCACAACCTCGGCCACAGCAAAATTTGATACTAGCCTACATGAGATTTCATAACTCTTATAACAATGACCAGAGAGAGACTGTCAACAGCAAATAAGTGTTTTTTTTATGAGCGAGTTCATGTCTAAGTTTATTCAGCACTGTCAACACTGTTATTATTCAACGCTACTACAAAGCATAAAACTTCCTTCTATCTTCCACTCGCGCTGCAATGAATGAGTAACGATGTGTATCGAGAGCCCTGCGGTTTTATTATTATTAGCAGCTTGTCGTGTCTATTTCAATATTGAGGAATATTTCCCTTTCTCTGGTCATAGGAACAACATGAATTTGTGCCTGAGGCAGATGCGGTGTGACTCAAGTTTTGCCATCAGGTGGAAGACAGTGTCCCTTCTCTCTGGTCAATTTCACCGGAGAAAAGGAAGGAGAGAGCAGGTGGAAGACAGTGTCCCTTCTCTCTGGTCAATTTCACCGGAGAAAAGGAAGGAGAGAGCAGGTGGAAGACAGTGTCTCCTCTCTCTGGTCAATTTCATCGGAGGAAAGGAAGGAGAGAGCAGGTGGAAGACAGTGTCTCCTCTCTCTGGTCAGTCTCACCGGAGGAAAGGAAGGAGAGAGCAGGGACCGTGAGAGGCTGACCCTCTGCTGCTCTCGCCCTCTCTCTGCTGAGACTAATGCCGCGTTCAAAACAAATCGCAGACTTCCGACTTCAGTGCGTTCAGGACAACTTGGAACTCTGAAAAAAACTAGATCCGATTTGAATAAATATGTTGAATGGCCATCCAACTTGGAATTCCAAGTCGGAAACTCTGGCATCTTTCTAGGGCTCCGACCTGAAGAGCACTCTTTGACTTCATTTTTTCCCCAGAGTTCCCCCGAGTTGTCTTGAAAGCACCATGACCATCAGATGCAGGGACCATCAGTCTTGTAAAATAACATTTATGCGAGGCACTTTCCCAACTGCTGTCATGTCACCCCGCTCCTCCGCACACTCCACTGGCTTCCAGTCGAAGCTCTCATCCACTACATGACCATGGGACTTCCATACGGAACAGAAAGAGGAACTGCCCCTCCCTACCTGCCTACCTCCCTACCTGCTCATCCACTACATGACCATGGGGCTTCCCTACGGAACAGAAAGAGGAACTGCCCCTCCCTACCTGCCTACCTCCCTACCTGCTCATCCACTACATGACCATGGGACTTCCCTACGGAACAGCAAGAGGAACTGCCCCTCCCTACCTCCCTACCTGGCTACCTGCCTACCTGCCTACCTCCCTACCTGCCTACCTCCCTACCTGCCTACCTCCCTACCTGCTCATCCACTACATGACCATGGGGCTTCCCTACGGAACAGCAAGAGGAACTTCCCCCCCCTAACTTCAGGCTATTCTCTAACCCCAACCCAAGGTCTCTTGGCCCTCCTACCCCTATGGGAGTGCAGCTCCCGCTCAGCCCAATCCAAGCTCTTCTCTGTCCTGGCACCCCAATGGTGGAACCATCTTCCCCCTGAAGCTAGGACAGCAAAGCCCCCCCCTCCCCCCCAAGGGCTACATTATTGAGGGGAAATGTACTGACTATGCCTGTGATATGTGGTTGTCCCACCTAGCTATCTTGAGATGTATGCACTAACTGAAATCTAATATGTTCTGGAAAGAACAATATTGGCAGGCCAGTTATATAGCCAATATGCTGTGATAATATGTTTGGCCTACTGCACAAACCTCATTCCTACAAAACTGTTAAGTTAATGTTCCGTTTTTTAAGTCATGTTTTTAAAAGAATCTGAGCGGTAGATCTCCGCTTGCTTTTTGACTGCAAAAATGATCTTGACTCAGAAAAGGTTGGTGACCACTGCTGTAAGGCAGCGAAATGGAGGCTGTCGACACCTGTTGGAGCAGTTCTCTGGATCTCTGCTCCAAATGGAACCCTATTCCCTACATAGGGCCCATAGGGCTCTGGTTAAAAGTACTGCACTATATAGGGATTAGGGTGCTACTTGGGAGGCTACCTGGATAAACTTCTTGGCCACTCAGTAAGAGTGAGATGGTTTTCGGCGTTGAGCTAGAAAATCAACTGCCATTTTGTCTCTCATTGATACAGTCCAGACACGACTGATTAAGCCAGTTAACCAAATTGTCTGTCTACACTCTGGGCTCTGCACTGGCATGGGTTAACAGGATACAAACATCAGAGAAGCTGCTGAGGGGAGGACGGCTCATAATAATGTCAGGAACGGAGCGAATGAAATGGCATCATCAAACACATGGAAACCTTGTGTTTGACACCATTCCACTATTGCTTTAAGCACTTTGAGATTAAGGGAACTACAATATCTTTGGTTCTGCTTGTTTGCTAGGTCTCATTTACACAATTACTATCATAGAGTTAAGGTAGTGTCATTGTAGAAAAGGGTATTTTTCTGAAATGGAAGGGGCATAATCTTAAATAAAATAATAATAAACACAATAATCATTATTGATGAGACAAAATAATACATATTTAAAATCCTTCTTCATTATTTTATAGTCTTAGTTACATTTTCTCTCATCAATAATGATTATTGTGTTTATTATTATTTTATTTAAAATTATGCCCCTTCCATTTCAGAAAAATACCCTTTTCTACAATCACACCACATTCAGGAAGTGTCACCATTTCAATGGTAAGAAAACAATGGTGGAAAGCTAAATAAATATAAAGGCTTTTAAAAAAAAAAACATTTTTTATGTTGTATGTCCCAGTATTCAATTTCCACCCTGTTAGGCTAATTATAGAGAACATTCCCAACATTTTTAAATATGTTAGATAGAGAAGTTCACTATTTTGCTAGCTCAATCTTGCTCCACATTTCCACACTGTTAGTTTCCACCCTGTTAGTTTCCACCCTGTTAGGGTTATGCACCTAACAGGTAGGAAAATGCACCTAAGAAAATAGGTGCCTGAGCTTGACCAATATGTTTTTCTGAAAATCAAACATGTCCTTTTTCTGATAGAATCGTATTTGTATATATATACAGTTATATACTTTTTCCTCCATAAGTTATGATGTCCATAAGGCACAGAGTAGGAATGACCCAGCTAGTGCTGGCATTAGAAATGGAATGCTAGGTTTACAGTTGTACACCACTAGATTCTAGAATGTTGGTCAAACTCCAGGCATTCTATTTTGATCAGTGGGGTCACATGATGGAGCAACTAAGGGGTCATTCTGGAGGAAGTAACTACTTATAATCAGCCATGACTACTGGACATTTGGAAATGAACCAATTTCTCACTACACGAGTTTCACATGCTGCTCAGAATACAGCAAAGAACATGGTTAAACCTGAAGAAGCCTGAAGAAGAGTCTCCTTATCCTGCTCCACCTCCTCTCCTCCTCCTCCTCCTCCTCCTCCTCCTCATCCTCATCCTCTTCATCATCACCACTAGCACCATATTCATCATCATCATCGTCATCATCATCATCATCATTAACACTACCACCATCATCATCATCATCATCATCATCATCATCATCATCATCATCATCATCACCACTACTACCATATTTATCATCATCATCATCATCATCATCACCACCACTAACCACCATATTCATCATCATCATCATCATAATCATCACCACCACTAACCACCATATTCATCATCATCATCACCACCATCACCATCATGGTTGTGTTACCTGCAGACTGTGGTAGAAAGATGCCCTTGGGGATAACCACCTTGTCCTCAGAGTTCCTGGCCCAGTCCACCATGCCTTTACGGCCCTTCATAGGGAAGTTGATGTCAGTCATCACAGACAGTGCCGGGAGCCTCTGGATGCTGGCCACTGAGGGTGACAAAACAAGGGAGGGAATGAGTTCTGTTAGGTTTAGTTCATGTTGCATACAATCTTGCAGTTTACTTATAGACAAGAAAGTTAGACAGATAACAAAACAATTACACCCAGGAAAGGAATACATGAACAATATTATATTTTGCCATTTACAGGGTATGTTGTCCACACATTATCACAAAACACTATTCAATTCAAAGGCTTTATTGGCATGGGAAACATGTTTACATTGCCAAAGCAAGTGAAATAGATCATAAACAAATGTGAAATAAACAATCAGAAATAGAACAGTAAACTTTACACTCACAAAGGCATTAAAGGAATAGAGTGACGTATCCTGTATGAGTGACAGGCAAAGGATGCTTCCTGACTTTTCAAAAATCATCTATATAGGCCGAGATCTTCTCTTGATAAAACCTCAGTGCTTTCTGAGGCTGTTGTTGCTCCACAGAATATGACTTCAGCCTCCAGACACACTCTCAGTTCCCACCATGTACTTGCTAACTTGTAAATAGTGTGAAGTTAGGTTCACACACTGAGTGTCAGAAAGACAGTCCTGTAGCACAGACCTGGGTTCAAATACTATTTAATATAAGTTCAAATACTTTATATGGGTTTGATTGAGCTTCCCTGGTCTAACGAACCAATTTAAATGTCCCCAAACTGCAAACCCCACCCATCTGGCACCCCAGGCAGACTCAAGCAAAGGCTCAAAGTATTTGAAAGATTTCAATGTAGTATTTGAACTCAGGTCTGCTGGAGCATCAGTGCAATGTGAATCTCCATCATCCCATATGCTGATGGAACTCGTTAACAATCAGTGCTTCATTTGAGCCGGATCCTACTTTCCCGGATCCAGTACCGACATGAGAAAGAAAAGACTGTTTTCTATATAAACATGTGAATTAAAGGGATCAGAGTTCAGTCCCGTTGCCTCGTCCCTGATTCTCCTGCCCCCGAAAAGAAACATCATGTGAAAACGCCTATTTTCAGCCAGAACCTGATATTCTAAGAATTAATTTGTGTTGTGCCGGCCCGGGATTACGGTTTGCACAACGTTATAGGCATGTTTGAGAGCAAGGCGTGGCTGGTGCTGTGGTGAGAGAGAGAAGCACACCTGTATCTCACACAGAACTAGAATGAGATTCCCTTTCTATGATCCCTCTCCCTCTCTCTGCTAGACATGAGCCTGCAACTCTCACCTCTCCAGCAATGCACTTCATTTCTTCCTTATAGAATCAAAGCTGTGGCAAGGGTGCTGGAGGAGCTGCAGTACCTCTGATTCATTCAAATACATTTGCCAAGTTATAGAATTACTGCTGTCAGTTCAGAAAGAAATTAAATACTACAGAATACTACACCAGGTGTAGCACTATCATTTAGACACAGACGATTAATAGCTTCTTTAAAAAAATTGCCTAGCTGTGGATTGTGTTCATGTAACCCAATCACAAAGCATATAGAGATTGAGGTTGTAACCTCATATAAATATCTTGGAATTTTAATTGATGACGGCCTCTCTTTCAAATTGCATATTCAACAACTTACAAAAAAAATTGAAGCTGAAATTGGGATTTTATTTTAGGAATAAGGGCTGTTTTTCTTTTGAAGCCAGAAGGAGGCTAGTATCAGCTACATTTATGTCTTTACTAGACTATGGGGATATTTTATATATGAATGCTTCCGCTCAGTGTTTGAGATCAATTGACACCCTTTACCATGGCACTTTGAGATTTATTTTAAACTGCAAAACCACTGCACTTTGTATACCAGGGTTGGCAGGCCTCTAGTCACTCGTAGGCCCAGGCACTGGTATACTTTTATTTCCAAAGCCATTTTGGGTTTACTACCTTTTTATTTGTGCATTTTTACTGTTCAGAAATGTGCTGGGTATTCTCTTCGTTCGCTGGACTTTATCCTGCTAACTGTTCCACATGTCCGAACTGAATTTGGTAAAAGGGCTTTTATGTCCTCTGCACCATCGTCTTGGAACACCTTACAAAATACTTTTAAACTGGAAGAACTTGTCCCGATTGGTGTTTTTAAATCACTGATGAAGGATTTTGAGGCTGATTCCCTGACCTGTCAATGTTTTTAATTTGCTGTTTTATACTCTTGTGAATTCAATGGTTTTTACTAGATCACTTGTAGTTTTTCATGTTGTCTGTCTGTAATTTTTTTTTGTAATGACTTTGTGCTGCCTATCTTGGCCAGGGCGCTCTTGAAAAACAGATTTTAATCTCAATGAGCCCTTCCTGGTTAAATAAAGGTTAAATAAATCAAATAGCCAGGGAACGCACGGAAAATCGGTCAGTAAACAGCATGCAGCCAGAACCAGGCTTTCACAATATTTCAAATACTATTGTGGAAAAACACAGGTCAGAAAGCAAATGGCTCCTGCTTAAAGGAGAAGACTCTAATCGGACTGAGAGTATTGGCCATCGGCGGCCAGTGAGCTGTGCATCATTGGGTGAGTCAGTGAAACTGGAACGCTTTTCTAGACCTGTCATTTCCTCCTCATATTGTACAAGAATTCTCCACACACCTAGGCCTAGGCTATGGATGGATTCAAGATGAGGTCGTTTTGATTGATATCACTTTGTCAGTGTCAAAGTAGCCTGTCATTTCCTCCTCATATTGTACAAGAAGTCTCCACACAACAAGGCCTAGGCTATTGGTGGATTCAAGATGAGGTCGTTTTGATTGATATCACTTTGTCAGTGTCAAAGTAGCCTGTCATTTCCTCCTCATATTGTACAAGAAGTCTCCACACAACAAGGCCTAGGCTATTGATGAATTCAAGATGAGGTCGTTTTGATTGATATCACTTTGTCAGTGTCAAAGTAGCCTGTCATTTCCATAATTTGTGCTGTATAAAAAAAATATTATAAAAGATTATTCTAAAGTAATATAAAATGATGTACAATTGCACGAAACGTCTTTATCAAAGGCCATTCTTCCTGGAGACTGACTTTAATGGTGGAGTCTGACTTGAATGGTGGAGTCTGACTTGAATGGTGGAGTCTGACTTGAATGGTAGACTCTGACTTGAATGGTGGGAATCTGAATTTATTGGTGGGAGTCTGAATTTATTGGTGGGAGTCTGACTTTAATGGTGGAGTCTGACTTTAATAGTGGAGTCTGACTTTAATAGTAGAGTCTGACTTTAATAGTGGAGTCTGACTTTAATGGTGGAGTCTGACTAATAGTGGAGTCTGACTTTATTGGTGGGAGTCTGACTTTAATAGTGGAGTCTGACTTTAATAGTGGAGTCTGACTAATAGTGGAGTCTGACTTTAATAGTGGAGTCTGACTTTAATAGTGGAGTCTGACTAATAGTGGAGTCTGACTTTATTGGTGGAGTCTGACTTTAATAGTGGAGTCTGACTTTAATAGTGGAGTCTGACTTTAATAGTGGAGTCTGACTTTAATAGTGGAGTCTGACTTTATTGGTGGGAGTCTGACTTTAATAGTGGAGTCTGACTTTAATAGTAGAGTCTGACTTTAATAGTGAAGTCTGACTTTAATAGTAGAGTCTGACTTTAATAGTGGAGTCTGACTTTAATAGTGGAGTCTGACTTAGTGGAGTCTGACTTTAATAGTGGAGTCTGACTTTAATAGTAGAGTCTGACTTTAATAGTAGAGTCTGACATTAATAGTGAAGTCTGACTTTAATAGTAGAGTCTGACTTTAATAGTGGAGTCTGACTTTAATAGTGGCGTCTGACTAATAGTGGAGTCTGACTTTATTGGTGGAGTCTGACTTTAATAGTGTAGTCTGACTTTAATAGTGTAGTCTGACTTTAATAGTGGAGTCTGACTTTAATAGTGGAGTCTGACTTTAATGGTGGGAGTCTGACTTTAATAGTGGAGTCTGACTTTAATAGTGGAGTCTGACTAATAGTGGAGTCTGACTTTATTGGTGGGAGTCTGACTTTAATAGTGGAGTCTGACTTTAATAGTAGAGTCTGACTTTAATAGTAGAGTCTGACTTTAATAATAGTAGAGTCTGACTTTAATAATAGTAGAGTCTGACTTTAATAGTAGAGTCTGACTTTAATAGTGGAGTCTGACTTTAACAGTAGAGTCTGACTTTAATAGTAGAGTCTGACTTTAATAATAGTAGAGTCTGATTTTAATAGTAGAGTCTGACTTTAATAGTAGAGTCTGACTTTAATAGTAGAGTCTGACTTTAATAGTGGAGTCTGACTTTAATAGTAGAGTCTGACTTTAATAGTGGAGTCTGACTTTAATAGTGGAGTCTGACTTTAATGGTGGAGTCTGACTAATAGTGGAGTCTGACTTTATTGGTGGGAGTCTGACTTTAATAGTGGAGTCTGACTTTATTGGTGGGAGTCTGACTAATAGTGGAGTCTGACTTTAATAGTGGAGTCTGACTTTAATAGTGGAGTCTGACTAATAGTGGAGTCTGACTTTATTGGTGGGAATCTGAATTTATTGGTGGGAGTCTGAATTTATTGGTGGGAGTCTGACTTTAATGGTGGAGTCTGACTTTAATAGTGGAGTCTGACTTTAATAGTAGAGTCTGACTTTAATAGTGGAGTCTGACTTTAATGGTGGAGTCTGACTAATAGTGGAGTCTGACTTTATTGGTGGGAGTCTGACTTTAATAGTGGAGTCTGACTTTAATAGTGGAGTCTGACTAATAGTGGAGTCTGACTTTAATAGTGGAGTCTGACTTTAATAGTGGAGTCTGACTTTAATAGTAGAGTCTGACTTTATTGGTGGAGTCTGACTTTAATAGTAGAGTCTGACTTTAATAGTGGAGTCTGACTTTAATAGTAGAGTCTGACTTTAATAGTAGAGTCTGACTTTAATAATAGTAGAGTCTGACTTTAATAATAGTAGAGTCTGACTTTAATAGTAGAGTCTGACTTTAATAGTGGAGTCTGACTTTAACAGTAGAGTCTGACTTTAATAGTAGAGTCTGACTTTAATAGTGGAGTCTGACTTAGTGGAGTCTGACTTTAATAGTGGAGTCTGACTTTAATAGTAGAGTCTGACTTTAATAGTAGAGTCTGACATTAATAGTGAAGTCTGACTTTAATAGTAGAGTCTGACTTTAATAGTGGAGTCTGACTTTAATAGTGGCGTCTGACTAATAGTGGAGTCTGACTTTATTGGTGGAGTCTGACTTTAATAGTGTAGTCTGACTTTAATAGTGTAGTCTGACTTTAATAGTGGAGTCTGACTTTAATAGTGGAGTCTGACTTTAATGGTGGGAGTCTGACTTTAATAGTGGAGTCTGACTTTAATAGTGGAGTCTGACTAATAGTGGAGTCTGACTTTATTGGTGGGAGTCTGACTTTAATAGTGGAGTCTGACTTTAATAGTAGAGTCTGACTTTAATAGTAGAGTCTGACTTTAATAATAGTAGAGTCTGACTTTAATAATAGTAGAGTCTGACTTTAATAGTAGAGTCTGACTTTAATAGTGGAGTCTGACTTTAACAGTAGAGTCTGACTTTAATAGTAGAGTCTGACTTTAATAATAGTAGAGTCTGATTTTAATAGTAGAGTCTGACTTTAATAGTAGAGTCTGAATTTAATAGTAGAGTCTGACTTTAATAGTGGAGTCTGACTTTAATAGTGGAGTCTGACTTTATTAGTAGAGTCTGACGTTAATGGTGGAGTCTGACTTTAATAGTAGAGTCTGACTTTATTGGTGGAGTCTGACTTTAATAGTGGAGTCTGACTTTATTAGTAGAGTCTGACTTTATTGGTGGAGTCTGACTTTAACAGTAGAGTCTGACTTTAATAGTATAGTCTGACTTTAATAGTGGAGTCTGACTTTAATAGTAGAGTCTGACTTTAATAGTGGAGTCTGACTTTAATAGTAGAGTCTGACTTTATTGGTGGAGTCTGACTTTAATAGTAGAGTCTGACTTTAATAGTGGAGTCTGACTTTAATAGTAGAGTCTGACTTTAATAGTAGAGTCTGACTTTAATAATAGTAGAGTCTGACTTTAATAATAGTAGAGTCTGACTTTAATAGTAGAGTCTGACTTTAATAGTGGAGTCTGACTTTAACAGTAGAGTCTGACTTTAATAGTAGAGTCTGACTTTAATAATAGTAGAGTCTGATTTTAATAGTAGAGTCTGACTTTAATAGTAGAGTCTGACTTTAATAGTAGAGTCTGACTTTAATAGTGGAGTCTGACTTTAATAGTGGAGTCTGACTTTATTAGTGGAGTCTGACTTTATTAGTAGAGTCTGACGTTAATGGTGGAGTCTGACTTTAATAGTAGAGTCTGACTTTATTGGTGGAGTCTGACTTTAATAGTGGAGTCTGACTTTATTAGTAGAGTCTGACTTTATTGGTGGAGTCTGACTTTAACAGTAGAGTCTGACTTTAATAGTATAGTCTGACTTTAATAGTGGAGTCTGACTTTAATAGTAGAGTCTGACTTTAATAGTGGAGTCTGACTTTAATAGTAGAGTCTGACTTTATTGGTGGAGTCTGACTTTAATAGTAGAGTCTGACTTTAATAGTGGAGTCTGACTTTAACAGTGGAGTCTGACTTTAATAGTGGAGTCTGACTTTAATAGTAGAGTCTGACTTTATTGGTGGAGACCGTGTATATAAACTTCCCTGCAATGACAGCTTCTCTGCCACTCCGTTTACAATCCACTTTCAGGCTCCAGCAATTAGATAAGACATTGTCTCTGTCTCAAATGGCACTGATAGTGCTTTGGCTAAAATAAGTGCAAGAAATAGGGAACAGGGGGCCATTTGGGACGCAACACACTTTGTGTATAAAATAATGTGTAACAGGATTACCAGTGTTTTGTTAAGATTGAGAGTTATCCTCTCTGTCTAAAGCCACATTTATCCCATACATTGTTTGTTTGTCTCAAAAGCATTTCAAACCATGAAGGAAGGCACCCAAACTATGTTCATTTTCATAATAAAGAATGAATACATTTCTAATCAAAATAAGATTTTTGTAATCTACTTCCATTGTCCAATCTACTTCATATCAAATGCTTTCACACATGACTGTAGACTGTACAACACGCAGACATGACTGTAGACTGTACAACACTCAGACATGACTGTAGACTGTACAACACTCAGACATGACTGTAGACTGTACAACACTCAGACATGACTGTAGACTGTACAACACTCAGACATGACTGTAGACTGTACAACACTCAGACATGACTGTAGACTGTACAACATTCACACATGACTGTAGACTGTACAACACTCAGACATGACTGTAGACTGTACAACACTCACACATGACTGTAGACTGTACAACACTCACACATGACTGTAGACTGTACAACACTCAGACATGACTGTAGACTGTACAACACTCACACATGACTGTAGACTGTACAACACTCAGACATGACTGTAGACTGTACAACACTCAGACATGACTGTAGACTGTACAACACTCAGACATGACTGTAGACTGTACAACACTCACACATGACTGTAGACTGTACAACACTCACACATGACTGTAGACTGTACAACACTCAGACATGACTGTAGACTGTACAACACTCAGACATGACTGTAGACTGTACAACACTCACACATGACTGTAGACTGTACAACACTCAGACATGACTGTAGACTGTACAACACTCAGACATGACTGTAGACTGTACAACACTCAGACATGACCGTAGACTGTACAACACTCAGACATGACTGTAGACTGTACAACACTCAGACATGAATGTAAACTGTGCAACACTGACACACCAAAATCAAAGATCTGATTTAAAATTGACCAAAGCTGGAGAGGTCTATATCAACACCTACTTTATCATTACACTGCATCTCTGCTGTCCTACAGAGCTAACGGTCCTAACCCTACACCAAGGGGTTGATGACATGGTCCTAGCCCCAGTCCTAACCCTATACCAAGGGGTTGATGACATGGTCCTAGCCCCAGTCCTAACCCTACACCAAGGGGTTGATGACATGGTCCTAGCCCCAGTCCTAACCCTACACCAAGGGGTTGATGACATGGTCCTAGCCCCAGTCCTAACCCTACACCAGGGGGTTGATGACATGGTCCTAGCCCCAGTCCTAACCCTACACCAGGGGGTTGATGACATGGTCCTAGCCCCAGTCCTAACCCTACACCAAGAGGTTGATGACATGGTCCTAGCCCCAGTCCTAACCCTACACCAGGGGGTTGATGACATGGTCCTAGCCCCAGTCCTAACCCTACACCAACGGGTTGATGAGAATGGTCCAAGCCCCAGTCCTAACCCTACACCAAGGGGTTGATGACATGGTCCTAGCCCCAGTCCTAACCCTACACCAAGGGTTTGATGACATGGTCCTAGCCCCAGTCCTAACCCTATACCAAGGGGTTGATGACATGGTCCTAGCCCCAGTCCTAACCCTACACCAAGGGGTTGATGACATGGTCCAAGCCCCAGTCCTAACCCTACACCAGGGGGTTGATGACAGTCTGGATGGAATTACAGTCTGATGGTATTATATTCTGGTGGTACTACAGTCTGATGGTACTTCAGTCTGATGGTATTACAGTCTGATGGTACTACAGTCTGATGGTACTACAGTCTGGTGGTACTACAGTCTGGTGGTACTACAGTCTGGTGGTACTACAGTCTGGTGTTACTGCAGTCTGATGGTATTACAGTCTGATGGTATTACAGTCTGACTGTAGTACAGTCTGATGGTATTACAGTCTGTACTACAGTCTGGTGGTATTACAGTCTGATGGTATTACAGTCTGGTGGTACTACAGAATGGTGGTACTACAGTCTGGTGGTATTACAGTCTGGTTGTATTATAGTCCGATGGTACTGCAGTCTGATGCTATTACAATCTGCTGGTACTGCAGTCTGATGGTTTTACAGTCGGGTGGTACTACCTTCTGGTGATACTAAATTCAATTTTTTTTATTTTTTTATATAGCCCTTCGTACATCAGCTGATATCTCAAAGTGCTGTACAGAAACCCAGCCTAAAACCCCAAACAGCAAGCAATGCAGGTGTAGAAGCACAGTCTGATGGTACTACAGTCTGATGGTATTACAGTCTGATGGTACTACAGTCTGGTGGTACTACAGCATGGTGGTACTACAGTCTGATGATACTACAGTCTGATGGTACTATAGTCTGGTGGTATTACAGTCTGGTGGTACTACAGTCTGACGGTACTACAGTCTGATGGTACTATAGTCTGGTGGTATTACAGTCTGGTGGTATTACAGTCTGTTGGTACTACAGCATGGTGGTACTACAGTCTGAGGGTACTACAGTCTGGTGGTACTACAGTCTGGTGGTACTACAGTCTGATGTTACTACATTCTTATGGTACTACAGTCGGGTGGTACTACAGTCTGATGGTATTACATTCTTATGGTACTACAGCAATGTGGTACTACAGTCTGATGGAAGTATAGTCTGGTGGTACTACATTCTTATGGTACTACAGTCTGATTGTACTGCAGCATGGTGGTACTACAATCTGATGGTACTACAGTCTGGTGGTACTACAGTCTGATGGTATTACAGTCTGGTGGTACTGCAGTCTGATTGTACAGCAGCATGGTGGTATTACAGTCTGATGGTACTACAGTCTGATGGTACTACAGTCTGATGGTATTACAGTCTGGTGGGACTACAGTCTGATGGTATTACATTCTTATGGTACTACAATCTGATGGTACTACAGTCTGGTGGTACTACAATCTGATGGTACTACAGTCTGGTGGTACTACAGTCTGATGGTATTACAGTCTGGTGGTACTGCAGTCTGATTGTACTGCAGCGTGGTGGTATTACAGTCTGATGGTACTACAGTCTGATGGTACTACAGCATGGTGGTTCTACAGTCTGATGCTACTACAGTCTGATGGTACTACAGTCAGATGGTACTACAGCATGGTGGTTCTACAGTCTGATGCTACTACAGTCAGATGGTACTGCTTGAGGAAACTCCTTGACTTCCCTGCCAAAGCAAATTACATCTGAATCTGTGATCATCAGTGACCGAACTGAAATTTGTGATGTTTATTAACTTCATCCTACCCCCTCCTTTTTCGAACATTCTGTTAAAAATCGCGCAACTTTTCAGCGTCCTGCTACTCATGCCAGGAATATAGTATATGCATATGATTAGTATGTGTGGATAGAAAACACTCTGAAGTTTCTAAAACTGGTTAAATCACGGCTGTGACTATAACAGAGCGTGTGTTTCATTGAAAAACGCAAGAAAAACTGCTCTCTGAAAGCAAAAAATAATTTCCATAAGTCACTTCCACCAGTTGTTAAAGGAGAACAGAATTTAATGGGAATTTGCCTGCACCGTCTACAAATTCCGCACGATGGCGCCATTGTACTAATTTTCAATCGAATTAATTGTTGGAAAATCCATCTGTCTGACCCCAAGTTTTCCAGTCTTCACCCGGAAGCAGTTTAGGGAGAGATCAGATTGCATTGTTTTTGAAGTGAGGACCTATTGAAGAGACATCGCCCTGTAATCATTTAGATAGATTATAAACGTTTACTAATACCTAAAGTTGGATTACAAAAGGATTTCGAAGTGTTTTGTGAAAGTTTATCGTCGACTTTTTTAATTTTAAAAAATTACGCAGCGTTTAAAAACGATGAATTTTTCTGAATGACACTACTTCTATACAAAGCTATTTTGGGTATATATGGACCGATTTAAACGAAAAAAAGACCCAATAGTGATGTTTATGGGGCATATAGGAGTGCCAAGAAAGAAGCTCGTCTAAGGTAATGAATGTTTTATATTTTATTTCTGCGTTTTGGGTAGCGCCGTCTATCGCAAAATCTGTTGTTTACGTGTCGAGCTGGCATTTTGGGGGGTGCATGCTATCAGATAATAGCTTCTGATGCTTTCGCCGAAAAGCATTTTAAAAATCTGACTTGCTGGCTAGGTTCACAACGAGTGTAGCTTTAATTTAATACCCTGCTTGTGAATTTTGATCAAGGTTTGAGTTTTAACGAGTACATTTAGCATTTAGCGTAGCGCATTTGCATTTCCAGGTGCCTACTTGGGACATATGCGTCTCAAGTAGGAGCAAGAAGTTTTAAGAAGCATTTTATTTCTGCTAGTTTTCTTTTGAAGGAAAAAATGTCCAACATGGTCCTGACCGGTCTATTGTTTCAGTCCCCCGGCCTTCAGCTGATGTGGAAAACAGTAAGCCAGTTTTTAATTTTCAAAAAGTCACAGAAGATGAGGTCTTATCTACACTATCTGCTATAGGTTCTAAAAAATCATTTGACGCTGACAAACTGGATCCATATTTACTCAAGTGTGCGGCACCTATTATTGCTGGTGTAGTGATGCACATTTTGAATCAAACATTTGTTGTAGGAAAGATTCCTAAATCTTGGAAAACAGCTTTTGTTATACCACTCCTCAAGGGAGGTGATGGTAGTGAGTTGGATAATTACCAGCCCATCTCTAAGCTCTCCTGTTTGGCTAAACGTCTAGAGTCACTGGTGAATAGGCAACTACAATCTTTTTAAACTGTTAACAATACTCTTTCTAGTAACCAATCTGGCTTCAGACCTAAACACAGTACTATTACGGCCACTGTACGTGTTGTAAATGATATTACTAATACCCTAGATAATAGAAAGTACTGTGCCGCCTGGTTCATAGATTTATCTGTCATGTACTCTATCGCTTCAACGGCTGACCAAGCATTATCACTATTGGAGACAGATTTTAAGATATTACAAAGGTATTTTATACAGCTGAAACTTGTTGCAAAGAAAACACATTTTATGATTTTTAAAAGGTTCAAAAAGTTGGTTGAAAATACACTTGCACTTACGAGCATCGATGGTTTTCGAATTAATCAGGTCTCTGCATTTAAATACTTAGGGATATGGTTGGATGATGAACTGTCTTTTAAAATGACGAACTTTGTTAACGGCTAAACATCAAGCCGGGCTTCCTCTATAGAAACAGGACATGTTTGTCCTCCACAAATAGAAGACAAATTGTGCAAAGCTACTTTTATGTCTGTTGTAGATTATGGGGATATTATTTACATGCTACGGCATCCATGCTTAAATCGCTGGATGCTACTTATCATTGTTCACTTAGGTTTATTACGGGTGCTAGCTACAGAACTCACCATTGAGTTTTATATCAAAATGTGGGTTGGACTTCGCTGTCCGTGAGACGAGAACAACATGCTCTCGTGTTTGTCTATAAAGCACTTCTGAATAAACTACCTTCTTGTTTATCATCACTCATCAATATTAGAATTAGAATTCCTAAAACCAGATCTCAAACATGGATTACACTTGAGGCCCATGCGGTTTCCACAGAGTTGGGTATGGCTGCCTTTTCCTGTTACGCTCCTTGCCTATGGAATAGTCTGCAGACTAAACTTCAACTTGGGACTCTTGTCGCCCATTTTAAACATTTATTGGAGGATTTTTATTTTTGAATTGCTTGTAACTGTTTCGGGTAATGCAAGTTCTTGTGCTGTTAGTAGAATAACCTGTTAGTAGAATAACCTGTTAGGGGAATAACCTGTTAGTAGAATAACCTGTTAGTAGAATAACCTGTTAGTAGAATAACCTGTTAGTAGAATAACCTGTTAGTAGAATAACCTGTTAGTAGAATAACTTGTTAGTAGAATAACCTGTTAGTAGAATAACTTGTTAGTAGAATAACCTGTGTGTAAACATAATAATCTGCTGCTGTATTTTCTTGTGTTATCTGTGATGGTTTTGTTTGTCTTGTGTAGTTTCTTAATCATTGTACCTAACCTGTCTGTGTAAACATGTATACGCAGGACCCAGCTGTTAAAGAGACCTTGGTCTCAGTCTGTTTTCCTTGTTGAAATAAAGGTGTAATACATCATGGTGGTTCTACAGTCTGATGGTACTACATCATGGTGGTTCTACAGTCTGATGGTACTACATCATGGTGGTTCTACAGTCTGATGGTACTACATCATGGTGGTTCTACAGTCTGATGGTACTCCATCATGGTGGTTCTACAGTCTGATGGTACTACATCATGGTGGTTCTACAGTCTGATGGTACTACAGCATGGTGGTTCTACAGTCTGATGGTACTACATTATGGTGGTTCTACAGTCTGATGGTACTCCATCATGGTGGTTCTACAGTCTGATGGTACTACATCATGGTGGTTCTACAGTCTGATGGTACTACATCATGGTGGTTCTACAGTCTGATGGTACTACATCATGGTGGTTCTACAGTCTGATGGTACTACATCATGGTGGTTCTACAGTCTGATGGTACTACATCATGGTGGTTCTACAGTCTGATGGTACTACATCATGGTGGTTCTACAGTCTGATGGTACTACATCATGGTGGTTCTACAGTCTGATGGTACTACATCATGGTGGTTCTACAGTCTTATGGTACTACAGCATGGTGGTTCTACAGTCTGATGGTACTACATCATGGTGGTCCTTCAGTTTGGGGAAGATGGGGCTAAGCCTGCAGAGCACCATTGTTCCTTGTCTCTCTAATGTAATTGGAAGTTTGGCAAAACTCCACGGACTGTAGGAGTGTGTTAGTGTGTGACAGTGTGGAAGGAAGGAGAGCGAGAGAGAGAGAGAGAGAGAGAGAGAAAGAAAGAGAGAGAGAGAGAATGTGTGAGTATGTGTCTGGGTGTCAGCAGTATCATCAGAGCGACAGCAGGCATGGAATCACAGAGCACCATGGGACATGCCAGTCACAGAGAGTGGAGGTTCAGAGCACCAGATGCTGAGTGAAGCCACAATGGGGTGACAGTATTAGTCACAGGTCGCATTGAGAGACACACACACACACCGTGGTGGCGTGGCAGCTTTAGACTTGGTCCCATTGTGAGTCACAGCATGGGAGCAGAAGAAAAGGCCCTTTCAGGAAGCTACCCGGTAATAGCCTAGATAGACAGGGCTCTACACACCATGGATGGGCCAGGCAGGAAGAAATAAAGCAATGATTTTGGTCTCCAGAATGCTTCTGAGAAAAGACTAACAAATAAACTGAATTGAATATTGTCTTTGAGAAAAACTCTCCTGTCTACCAAATGGATCCACACAAACCACTGTGCACCATCATACAGATGTAGGATCTTAATTTGTCCAGTATTGTCACAACAAAATAATCCCGCAGCAACAGGATTTGAATGTTTAGTCCATAATGTCACAGGTGTTAAGCAATTCGCTGGCCAAAAGTAAGATACATAAAAAGTGTGATACTGTTAATATAACTGTCAGGCCCTAATCTGTTTCACCTGTCTTTGTGATGGTCTCCACCCCCCCATCCCCCCCAGGTGTTGCCCATCTTCCCCATTATCCCCTGTGTATTTATACCTGTGTTCTCTGTTTGTCTGTTGCCAGTTTGTCTTGTTTGTCAAGTCAACAAGCGTTTTGTCTCAGCGCCTGCTTTTCCCCAGTTTTTATTTTTCTCGCCCTCCTGCTTTTGACCCTTGCCTGCCCTGACTCTGAGCCCGCCTGCCTGACCACTCTGCCTGCCCCTGATCCTGAGCCTTCCTACCGATCTGTACCTTTGCCCCTACTCTGAATTACAGACCTCTGACCTGACCTTGAGCCTGCCTTCCGTCCTGTACCTTTGCCCCACTACTCTGGATTATCGACCCCTGCCTGCCTTGACCTGTCGTTTGTCTGCCCCTGTGGCTGTAATAAACATTGTTACTTCAACACAGTCTGCATTTGGATCTTACCTGAAACGTGATAATAAATGTGTGTCAGTGTGGGTAGACAGTAAATGTATGTAAATCACAAAGCATTTCCTGCGATCGGGGCGGCAGGGTAGCCTAGTGGTTAGAGTGTTGGACTAGTAACTGGAAGGTTGGAAGTTCAAACCCCCAAGCTGACATGGTACAAATCTGTCGTTCTGCCCCTGAACAGGCAGCTAACCCACTGTTCCTAGGCCATCATTGAAAATAAGAATTTGTTCTTAACCTAGTTAAATAAAGGTAATAAATGAAGATCCTACATCTGTAGGTGATCACCATAGATAGGTTACATTGAAGACAAGAGTCAGTGAATCCACATCATCATTCTTGACAATAGTTGTTCTGCATCAAAGTATTGTGCTTCTGGTAAGATGTGCTTGTTTTACACATCTCAAGTTACAGATGCAGCACATGTTCAGTTGGATTGTGAGGGAAAGGAAATCTTCCCAGTGAAGTTGAGAGCTTTTTGCAATCAAGGTTATTTGACTAAAAGAGGGAGAGGGCAGAGGATGGGTGTGTGGTGACAGCAGAGTATTTATCCCTGTGTCAGGAGGCTGCTATAAATTACATCTGAAATGATGCATCTATACCTTATCCAGCCAGATTCATGCTTGCTTGGCTCACCACTTGGCTAACACCGGCAGTGTATCAGCAACACTATGGCTACGTCCCAAAAGGCACCCTATTCCTTATGTGGTGCACAGCTATTGACCAGGGCCCCATAGGGCTCTGGCCAAAAGAAGTGCACTGTATAGGGTGCCGTTTGGGAGGCAAAATACTTTTCATTTCTTTAATCAAAGTGAACTAGCCAACAACAAGCTGCTGTGTTGTGATTCGCTCCAATAAATATAATGTTGGTGCCAAGACAGAGCGATGTCCAAATCAATATTTCTTGTTGGTTTTATTTGGTTGTTGTTTCACCAGGACTCAGGAGGAAGAATATTTTGTGACTCGACTGAAACAGTTGATGAGATTATTTGGCTTGTGGGTGTGGCTGTAGTGCTTTTCAATTTGACCAATCGTATATTTACTAATATCTTCACAATGTGGCAGAGGGAGACTATTCTCTTTTATAACAGCATTCATGAATAAGCCTTAATAGATGCTTATACATGTTATCATAAATGTTAAAAATGTTTATAAATTGAAAATGGAGTTAGTAATATATTCATGCCAAATTAGACTGTGTAAAATAACTGACATGAACAGCACAAAATACCCTTCTTTAAATCCTGAATGGGTTCCAGTGAAGAGGTGAATGCCTCCCATTAGCATAGCCTGCATCCCAATCAGAGAAGAGGCAAATGCCTGCCATTAGCATAGCCTGCATCCCAATCAGAGAAGAGGCGAATGCCTGCTATTAGCATAGCCTGCATCCCAGTCAGAGAAGAGGCTAATGCCTTCTATTAGCATAGCCTGCATCCTTAATCAGAAAAGAGGCTAATGCCTTCTATTAGCATAGCCTGCATCCTTAATCAGAGAAGAGGCTAATGCCTACCATTAGCATAGCCTGCATCCTTAATCAGAGAAGAGGCTAATGCCTACCATTAGCATAGCCTGCATCCCAATCAGAAAAGAGGCTGATGCCTGCCATTAGTGTAGCCTGCATCCCAATCAGAGAAGAGACTAATGCCTCCCTTTAGCATTGCCTGCATCCCAATCAGAAAGAGGCTGATGCCTGCCATTAGTATAGCCTGCATCCCAAATGGCCCCCGATTCATTATATAGTGCACTTCTTATGACCAGAGCTCTATAAATTGAAAGTGTACTATTTAGTATGCAGCCAGAGGCATTTCAACCCTCTTTGGACATGTCCATTAACTTAATTCACCTAGTGGAGAGGAGATTATAATGTGTTATAATGGTCTCTTAATGAATGCTACGTTGCATTGCTTGTGGGGAATATGTTCTGTATCTCCCGAATACATAATTAGACCAGTATCTAAACTGACTATTTGTCTTTTTTTCACCAAACTTTTAACTTAAAACCAAGGACATGGAAAAAGGTTTTGTTGATTGCACATTGAATTCAAGTTTAGTTGACAACTCAACCAAATGTAAATCAAAACTAGATGTTGAAATAACGTCTGTTACCAGTGGGTGTGTCTACAGTGTAATAATGGGGTTATATGTTAGTCACATTGTAAATGACGCCTGTTCCCAGTGGGTGTGTCTACAGTGTAATAATGGGGTTGTATGTTAGTCACATTGTAAATGACGCCTGTTCCCAGTGGGTGTGTCTACAGTGTAATAATGGGGTTGTATGTTAGTCACATTGTAAATAACGTCTGTTACCAGTGGGTGTGTCTACAGTGTAATAATGGGGTTGTATGTTAGTCACATTGTAAATGACGTCTGTTCCCAGTGGGTGTGTCTACAGTGTAATAATGGGGCTATATGTTAGTCACATTGTAAAGTCCGGTAAAGAATAATTCACACCTGGGTTTAAATCCTATTTGAAATCTTTCAAATAAAAACAGCGTTAGCTAAGCTGGTCTGGACTGCCAAATGGGCGGGGTTTGTACTTGTGTGACTATTGTACTGGCTCCATTGCAACAGATGAGTTCAATCAAGCCCAGCAAAAGTGTTTGAAATGGTTTCAGATAGTATTTGTACACAGCTCTGGATAAATGTCTCCTCAAGAGGTGCCTAAACCGCCGCAATACAGAAGTGTATTAATTTGCATGAATAAATAATGATCATAGTTCTATTCTTCCTTCCAGACAGGAAGGTAGTGTAGGTTTGTGGTTGACTGGGAAATGAAATACCACTGAGACTGCTGCTACATTATTCAACAAGATGTAAGCAATCTGTGTAGTGTCTCTCTCTCTCTCTCTCTCTCTCTCTCTCTCTCTCTCTCTCTCTCTCTCTCTCTCTCTCTCTCTCTCTCTCTCTCTCTGTGTGTCTGTGTGTGTATGTGTTAGTCACATTGTAAATGACGTCTGTTCCCAGTGGGTGTGTCAGCGGTCAGGACCGAGGACAGCGGTCAGGACCGAGGACAGCGGTCAGGACCGAGGACAGTGGTCAGGACCAAGGACAGTGGTCAGGACCAAGGACCGCGGTCAGGATCAAGGACAGTGGTCAGGACCAAAGACAGTGGTCAGGACCGAGGACAGCGGTCAGGACCCGAGGACAGCGGTCAGGACCAAGGACAGTGGTCAGGAGGTGTTAGTTAGTTTCCTCTTTTCTGTGTACTTTGTGGTCCTGGTAAAATGTATGGCAGAAGATGTAAATCAAAACGACTGTTGGTTTTCTTCCACTTGGAAGCAGGGTGAAGGAGATGACTGTAATATCTCTGACATCTCCTACGTTAACAACAGTCAGAGATGGCTATACATCCGTTCATTCTGTCTATCTGCGTCAGTATCCATTAGCAACTTATTTTAACCAGAAGACACTGAAAGTGAAATCCATCGGTCTATTCACGTAACAGACAGTTTGTTCTTTCAGCTTTTACAACATTGTGTGAAGAGAAAGTATTTATGTCAGGGATAGACTCTGTGATACAAATGTCTTTCTGTTTCTGTCAGGGAAAGACGTATTTAAGATAAAAGTAGCATAAAAGTGGGTGAGATTTTAAAGGAATGCTTGGTTTGCTCCAGTGTGTATAAATGCTTCTTCCACATAAGGTCTGTGTCCCAAATGGCAGCCTATTTTCTATACAAGTTACTACATTTGACCAGAGCCCAATGGGATACCCTATGGGCCCTGGTAAAAAAGTAGTGCACTACACAAGGAATAGGGTGCCACTCAGGACACGTACAAGGTCATCTGAGACGCACTTAGGAGGAACCATAATTAAGAGACCATTTTCTCTCATCACAAAGAGTCTCTGGTGAGGTTATGATTCATCCTTACTTTCTAGGGCCCACTTTTTCTTCACGTTTCAAGATTATGTGTCCCAAATGGCACCCTATTCTCTAAATAGTGCACTACTTTTGAACAGGGCTCATAGGGCTCTAGTCAAAAGTAATGCAGTATGTAAGGAATAGGGTAGGGAATAGGTTGCCATTTGGGACACAGTCCTTCTAACCTGAGTATCATTAGGATCTACAGGTATGTGTAATTATACGTGACCTTGGCTTTGGTTGACAGAAGTGCTGTGTGTTTACGATGACTCGATTTAAAACATGAGAACCCATCAAGGTTTTATCGAGTGTGGTATGTCGAGAGGTATCTGAGGAACTCCAATGGAGATGTTTTGTATTGTGCATTTGTGTATATCCTGGGATGCCATTACAACCAATAGCATCCAAATATGCTGAGAATCTCCATTCCAACTTCCCTCTGAGATCTGACAGTGCTATGTGTAGCCGAACAATCCACACTGTTTCTATTGGAATACAGGACCTAGATCTGTGTTAGGAGGGTTCTATCCACACGGTTTCTATTGGAATACTGGACCTAGATCTGTGTTAGGAGGGTTCTATCCACACGGTTTCTATTGGAATACTGGACCTAGATCTGTGTTAGGAGGGTTCTATCCACACGGTTTCTATTGGAATACTGGACCTAGATCTGTGTTAGGAGGGTTCTATCCACACGGTTTCTATTGGAATACTGGACCTAGATCTGTGTTAGGAGGGTTCTATCCACAAGGTTTCTATTGGAATACTGGACCTAGATCTGTGTTAGGAGGGTTCTATTGGAATACTGGACCTAGATCTGTGTTAGGAGGGTTCTATCCACACGGTTTCTATTGGAATACTGGACCTAGATCTGTGTTAGGAGGGTTCTATCCACACGGTTTCTATTGGAATACTGGACCTAGATCTGTGTTAGGAGGGTTCTATCCACACGGTTTCTATTGGAATACTGGACCTAGATCTGTGTTAGGAGGGTTCTATCCACACGGTTTCTATTGGAATACTGAACCTAGATCTGTGTTAGGAGGGTTCTATCAACACGGTTTCCATTGGAATTCTGAACCTAGATCTGTGTTAGGAGGGTTCTATCCACACAGTTTCTATTGGAAAACTGAACCTAGATCTGTGTTAGGAGGGTTCTATTGGAATACTGGACCTAGATCTGTGTTAGGAGGGTTCTATCAGCACGGTTTCTATTGGAATTCTGAACCTAGATCTGTATTAGGAGGGTTCTATCAACACGGTTTCTATTGGAATACTGGACCTAGATCTGTGTTAGGAGGGTTCTATCCACATGGTTTCTATTGGAATACTGGAACTAGATCTGTGTTAGGAGGGTTCTATTGGAATACTGGACCTCAATCTGTGTTAGGAGGGTTCTATCCACAAGGTTTCTATTGGAATACAGGACCTAGATCTGTGTTAGGAGGGTTCTATCCACACGGTTTCTATTGGAATACTGGACCTAGATCTGTGTTAGGAGGGTTCGATTGGAATACTGGATCTAGATCTGTGTTAGGAGGGTCCTATTGGAATACTGGACCTAGATCTGTGTTAGGAGGGTTCTATTGGAATACTGGACCTAGATCTGTGTTAGGGGGGTTCTTTTGGAATACTGGACCTAGATCTGTGTTAGGAAGGTACTATTGGAATACTGGACCTAGATCTGTGTTAGGAGGGTTCTATTGGAATACTGTACCTCAAACTGTGATAGGGGGGTTCTTTTGGAATACTGGACCTAGAGACTTGAGATTCATCCTATGGTTGACTCACCCTGACCACGGTTTCTACCCACTGAAGACATGGTTGATATTGGAACATCGGATGTGAGTGTTTTCTTAGGAGTTAATCACAAGCTAGGTGTTAAATAACCATATTGATTAGTGGTTGTTTGTTAGGCTAAGCCTTCCTCCCTCCTTCCTTCCTTCCTTCCTTCCTTCCTTCCTTCCTTCCTTCCTTCCTTCCTTCCTTCCTTCCTTCCTTCCTTCCTTCCTTCCTTCCTTCCTTCCTTCCTTCCTTCCTTCCTTCCTTCCTTCCTCCCCTCCCTCCTTCCCCTCCCCTCCCCTCCCCTCCCCTCCACGCATAATTTATCCCAGATTACTGATGGATGGAGGGGGAATTGACATGGGGAGTCAGCAGCAGCAACATTTTGTTTATTCACACATGGACGATTGATCGTTGAACATCCATTTGATGATTGTTACTTTCACCCAGCTGGGTGGCTGGGTTGTGTGGGACTCCCATCCCAGGCCTGTGGGCTGTGAGAATAGATCTGTCTGTGGTTCTTACCCAAGTTCCCAGTCATCAGATAGGCGTTGTGGAAGTCCTTCATGCCCAGGCCAACGATGTGGATGAATTCCTCGATGACCTGCATCAGCTCCACTGCACCTGGATAGATCTAGAGAGACGACAACAACATTATAGTTACCTATTGAGAGGTGAGGACAACAGTACAGTTAACTAGTGAGAGGTGAGGACAACAGTACAGTTAACTAGTGAGAGATGAGGACAACATTACAGTTAACAAGTGAGAGATGACAACATTACAGTTAACTAGTGAGAGATGAGGACAACATTACAGTTAACTAGTGAGAGATGAGGACAACATTACAGTTAACTAGTGAGAGATGACGACAACATTAGAGTGAGAGATGAGGACAACGTTACAGATAACTAGTGAGAGGTGAGGACAACAGTACAGAACACTAGTGAGAGGTGAGGACAACAGTACAGTTAACTAGTGAGAGGTGAGGACAACATTACAGTTAACTAGTGAGAGATGAGGACAACATTACAGATAACTAGTGAGAGATGAGGAAAACATTACAGTTAACTAGTGAGAGATGAGGACAACATTACAGTTAACTAGTGAGAGATGACAACAACATTACAGTTAACTAGTGAGAGATGACAACAACATTACAGTTAACTAATGAGAGATGAGGACAACATTACAGTTAACTAGTGAGAGATGAGGACAACATTACAGATAACTAGTGAGAGATGAGGACAACATTACAGTTAACTAGTGAGAGATGAGGACAACATTACAGTTAACTAGTGAGAGATGAGGACAACATTACAGTTAACTAGTGAGAGATGACAACAACATTACAGTTAACTAGTGAGAGGTGATGACAACATTACAGTTAACTAGTGAGAGGTGATGACAACATTACAGTTAACTAGTGAGAGATGAGGACAACATTACAGTTAACTAGTGAGAGATGAGGACAACATTACAGATAACTAGTGAGAGATGAGGACAACATTACAGTTAACTAGTGAGAGATGAGGACAACATTACAGTTAACTAGTGAGAGATGACAACAACATTAGAGTGAGAGATGAGGACAACATTACAGATAACTAGTGAGAGGTGAGGACAACAGTACAGAACACTAGTGAGAGGTGAGGACAACAGTACAGTTAACTAGTTAGAGATGAGGACAACATTACAGTTAACTAGTGAGAGGTGAGGACAACAGTACAGTTAACTAGTGAGAGACGACTACAACATTAGAGTGAGAGATGAGGACAACATTGCAGATAACTAGTGAAAGGTGATGACAACAGTACAGAACACTAGTGAGAGGTGAGGACAACATTACAGTTAACTAGTGAGATATGAGGACAACATTACAGTTAACTAGTGAGAGATGAGGACAACATTACAGTTAACTAGTTAGAGATGAGGATAACATTACAGTTAACTAGTGAGAGATGATGACAACATTACAGTTAACTAGTGAGAGATGAGGACAACATTACAGTTAACTAGTGAGAGGTGAGGACAACATTACAGTTAACTAGTGAGAGATGAGGACAACATTACAGTTAACTAGTGAGAGGTGATGACAACATTACAGTTAACTAGTGAGAGATGAGGACAACATTACAGTTAACTAGTGAGAGATGAGGACAACATTACAGTTAACTAGTGAGAGATGACAACAACATTACAGTTAACTAGTTAGAGATGAGGATAACATTACAGTTAACTAGTGAGAGATGATGACAACATTACAGTTAACTAGTGAGAGATGAGGACAACATTACAGTTAACTAGTGAGAGGTGAGGACAACATTACAGTTAACAAGTGAGAGATGACAACATTACAGTTAACTAGTGAGAGATGAGGACAACATTACAGTTAACTAGTGAGAGATGACAACAACATTAGAGTGAGAGATGAGGACAACATTACAGATAACTAGTGAGAGGTGAGGACAACAGTACAGTTAACTAGTGAGAGACGACTACAACATTAGAGTGAGAGATGAGGACAACATTACAGATAACTAGTGAAAGGTGAGGACAACAGTACAGAACACTAGTGAGAGGTGAGGACAACATTACAGTTAACTAGTGAGAGATGAGGACAACATTACAGTTAACTAGTGAGAGATGACAACAACATTAGAGTGAGAGATGAGGACAACATTACAGATAACTAGTGAGAGGTGAGGACAACAGTACAGAACACTAGTGAGAGGTGAGGACAACAGTACAGTTAACTAGTGAGAGGTGAGGACAACATTACAGTTAACTAGTGAGAGATGAGGACAACATTACAGATAACTAGTGAGAGATGAGGAAAACATTACAGTTAACTAGTGAGAGATGAGGACAACATTACAGTTAACTAGTGAGAGATGACAACAACATTACAGTTAACTAGTGAGAGATGACAACAACATTACAGTTAACTAATGAGAGATGAGGACAACATTACAGTTAACTAGTGAGAGATGGGGACAACATTACAGATAACTAGTGAGAGATGAGGACAACATTACAGTTAACTAGTGAGAGATGAGGACAACATTACAGTTAACTAGTGAGAGATGAGGACAACATTACAGTTAACTAGTGAGAGATGACAACAACATTAGAGTGAGAGATGAGGACAACATTACAGATAACTAGTGAGAGGTGAGGACAACAGTACAGTTAACTAGTGAGAGACGACTACAACATTAGAGTGAGAGATGAGGACAACATTACAGATAACTAGTGAAAGGTGAGGACAACAGTACAGAACACTAGTGAGAGGTGAGGACAACATTACAGTTAACTAGTGAGAGATGAGGACAACATTACAGTTAACTAGTGAGAGATGACAACAACATTAGAGTGAGAGATGAGGACAACATTACAGATAACTAGTGAGAGGTGAGGACAACAGTACAGAACACTAGTGAGAGGTGAGGACAACAGTACAGTTAACTAGTGAGAGGTGAGGACAACATTACAGTTAACTAGTGAGAGATGAGGACAACATTACAGATAACTAGTGAGAGATGAGGAAAACATTACAGTTAACTAGTGAGAGATGAGGACAACATTACAGTTAACTAGTGAGAGATGACAACAACATTACAGTTAACTAGTGAGAGATGACAACAACATTACAGTTAACTAATGAGAGATGAGGACAACATTACAGTTAACTAGTGAGAGATGGGGACAACATTACAGATAACTAGTGAGAGATGAGGACAACATTACAGTTAACTAGTGAGAGATGAGGACAACATTACAGTTAACTAGTGAGAGATGAGGACAACATTACAGTTAACTAGTGAGAGATGACAACAACATTACAGTTAACTAGTGAGAGGTGATGACAACATTACAGTTAACTAGTGAGAGGTGATGACAACATTACAGTTAACTAGTGAGAGATGAGGACAACATTACTGTTAACTAGTGAGAGATGAGGACAACATTACAGATAACTAGTGAGAGATGAGGACAACATTACAGTTAACTAGTGAGAGATGAGGACAACATTACAGTTAACTAGTGAGAGATGACAACAACATTAGAGTGAGAGATGAGGACAACATTACAGATAACTAGTGAGTGGTGAGGACAACAGTACAGAACACTAGTGAGAGGTGAGGACAACAGTACAGTTAACTAGTTAGAGATGAGGACAACATTACAGTTAACTAGTGAGAGGTGAGGACAACAGTACAGTTAACTAGTGAGAGACGACTACAACATTAGAGTGAGAGATGAGGACAACATTACAGATAACTAGTGAAAGGTGATGACAACAGTACAGAACACTAGTGAGAGGTGAGGACAACATTACAGTTAACTAGTGAGAGATGAGGACAACATTACAGATAACTATTGAGAGGTGAGGACAACATTACAGTTAACTAGTGAGAGATGAGGACAACATTACAGTTAACTAGTGAGAGATGAGGACAACATTACAGTTAACTAGTGAGAGATGACAACAACATTACAGTTAACTAGTTAGAGATGAGGATAACATTACAGTTAACTAGTGAGAGATGAGGACAACATTACAGTTAACTAGTGAGAGGTGAGGACAACATTACAGTTAACTAGTGAGAGATGAGGACAACATTACAGTTAACTAGTGAGAGGTGATGACAACATTACAGTTAACTAGTGAGAGACGACTACAACATTAGAGTGAGAGATGAGGACAACATTACAGATAACTAGTGAAAGGTGATGACAACAGTACAGAACACTAGTGAGAGGTGAGGACAACATTACAGTTAACTAGTGAGAGATGAGGACAACATTACAGTTAACTAGTGAGAGATGACAACAACATTACAGTTAACTAGTGAGAGGTGATGACAACATTACAGTTAACTAGTGAGAGGTGATGACAACATTACAGTTAACTAGTGAGAGATGAGGACAACATTACTGTTAACTAGTGAGAGATGAGGACAACATTACAGATAACTAGTGAGAGATGAGGACAACATTACAGTTAACTAGTGAGAGATGAGGACAACATTACAGTTAACTAGTGAGAGATGACAACAACATTAGAGTGAGAGATGAGGACAACATTACAGATAACTAGTGAGTGGTGAGGACAACAGTACAGAACACTAGTGAGAGGTGAGGACAACAGTACAGTTAACTAGTTAGAGATGAGGACAACATTACAGTTAACTAGTGAGAGGTGAGGACAACAGTACAGTTAACTAGTGAGAGACGACTACAACATTAGAGTGAGAGATGAGGACAACATTACAGATAACTAGTGAAAGGTGATGACAACAGTACAGAACACTAGTGAGAGGTGAGGACAACATTACAGTTAACTAGTGAGAGATGAGGACAACATTACAGATAACTATTGAGAGGTGAGGACAACATTACAGTTAACTAGTGAGAGATGAGGACAACATTACAGTTAACTAGTGAGAGATGAGGACAACATTACAGTTAACTAGTGAGAGATGACAACAACATTACAGTTAACTAGTTAGAGATGAGGATAACATTACAGTTAACTAGTGAGAGATGATGACAACATTACAGTTAACTAGTGAGAGATGAGGACAACATTACAGTTAACTAGTGAGAGGTGAGGACAACATTACAGTTAACTAGTGAGAGATGAGGACAACATTACAGTTAACTAGTGAGAGGTGATGACAACATTACAGTTAACTAGTGAGAGATGAGGACAACATTACAGTTAACTAGTGAGAGATGAGGACAACATTACAGTTAACTAGTGAGAGATGACAACAACATTACAGTTAACTAGTTAGAGATGAGGATAACATTACAGTTAACTAGTGAGAGATGATGACAACATTACAGTTAACTAGTGAGAGATGAGGACAACATTACAGTTAACTAGTGAGAGGTGAGGACAACATTACAGTTAACTAATGAGAGATGAGGACAACATTACAGTTAACTAGTGAGAGACGACAACATTACAGTTAACTAGTGAGAGATGAGGACAACATTACAGTTAACTAGTGAGAGATGACAACAACATTACAGTTAACTAGTGAGAGATGAGGACAGCATTACAGTTAACTAGTGAGAGATGAGCACAACATTACAGTTAACTAGTGAGAGATGACAACAACATTACAGTTAACTAGTGAGAGATGAGGACAACATTACAGTTAACTAGTGAGAGGTGAGGACAACATTACAGTTAACTAGTGAGAGATGAGGACAACATTACAGTTAACTAGTGAGAGATGACAACAACATTACAGTTAACTAGTGAGAGATGAGGACAACATTACAGTTAACTAGTGAGAGGTGAGGACAACATTACAGTTAACTAGTGAGAGATGAGGACAACATTACAGTTAAACTAGTGAGAGATGAGGACAACATTACAGTTAACTAGTGAGAGATGAGGACAACATTACAGTTAACTAGTGAGAGGTGAGGACAACATTACAGTTAACTAGTGAGAGGTGAGGACAACATTACAGTTATCTAGTGCCGTATCAGTGCAGCCGTTACATAGGTCAAATGTCCCCCACATTTCCTATATACTGTAGTCTGCTTGACCAGGGCCCATAGGGCACTAGGAAATACAGTGCCATTTGGGACAAAGAACTAGACGTGAGAAGAGAGGCGAGAAACTTCACAGTTATCTTATTACTGCAACATCAGTGCTGCCATTACATGTACACAGCATTAGTCAGTAGTGTTATACCAGCGTTCCTCTTGGAACTGTCTCCTGGGAGAGAGGGAGTGTGGTGTGGAAAACGTAGAGGCGTTATGTGAGGGATAGAAGCAAACAGAATGTCATAGGGTTATGTGAAGACTTAACTTCTAACAGAGCGTTTACTTGACTGATTTTACTTGTCCAACATGAACCACAACAATCTAAAAATGTTCATCTTCCACTCATCAGACATCTCACCTCTGACCAGGACATGGCTACTAGCTACTAGATTCTGGTACCCTTTAAAAGGGGACAGACCAGGACATGGCTACTAGCTACTAGATTCTGGGACCCTTTAAAAGGGGACAGACCAGGACATGGCTACTAGCTACTAGATTCTGATACCCTTTAAAAGGGGACAGACCAGGACATTGCTACTAGCTACTAGATTCTGGTACCCTTTAAAAGGGGACAGACCAGGACATGGCTACTAGCTACTAGATTCTGATACCCTTTAAAAGGGGACAGACCAGGACATGGCTACTAGCTACTAGATTCTGGTACCCTTTAAAAGGGGACAGACCAGGACATGGCTACTAGCTACTAGATTCTGGGACCCTTTGTGACACCCGTCCCACTCTGTCTGCCATATTCTTTCTCTTTGCTCTTGTTTTCCATATTAGGATGTCAGTGGGCGGGGCTGGGAGGGTCGTCAGCAACATGGGACACACCTGGGCCTGGGTGTGTCCCAGGATAAATACACCTCTTCCCCATTCATTGAGGGGACTCTCTCCATGCAGACACAGTGATAGAGTTTGGTTGTGGTATTTTTATTTCTGTTTTGTTTGCTTGCTTTGGCACCTTTCAGCACCCCTCATTATCACATTTATTCACGCAGCCACTCACTTACACTGCTGATTACACCATTGTTAATTGTATTTATGTTACTTCAGTCAATAAATATATTTTTGTTATTATTTATTCACACGTTGTCTCCCTTTTTGTTACGGACTTCGAGCTGGTGTTGTGACACCTTTTTTTAATTTTACCTTTATTTAACTAGGCAATTCAGTTAAGAACAAATTCTTATTTACAATGACAGCCTAGGAACAGTGGGTTAACTGGCCTAGGAACAGTGGGTTAACTGGCCTAGGAAAAGTGGGTTAACTGGCCTAGGAACAGTGGGTAAACTGGCCTAGGAACAGTGGGTTAACTGGCCTAGGAACAGTGGGTTAACTGGCCTAGGAACAGTGGGTTAACTGGCCTAGGAACAGTGGGAAAACTGGCCTAGGAACAGTGGGTTAACTGCCTTGTTCAGAGGAAGAACGACACATTTTTACCTTGTCAGCTCTGGAATTCGATCTTGCAAACTTCTAGTTACTAGTCCAACGCTCTAACCACTAGGCTACACCAGGACATGGTTACTTGTCCAACGCTCTAACCACTAGGCTACAACAGGACATGGTTACTAGTCCAACGCTCTAACCACTAGGCTACACCAGGACATAGCTACTAGTCCAACGCTCTAACCACTAGGCTACACCAGGACATGGTTACTAGTCCAACGCTCTAACCACTAGGCTACACCAGGACATGGTTACTAGTCCAACGCTCTAACCACTAGGCTACACTAGGACATGGTTACTAGTCCAACGCTCTAACCACTAGGCTACACTAGGACATGGTTACTAGTCCAACGCTCTAACCACTAGTCTACACTAGGACATGGTTACTAGTCCAACGCTCTAACCACTAGGCTACACTAGGACATGGTTACTAGTCCAACGCTCTAACCACTAGGCTACACTAGGACATGGTTACTAGTCCAACGCTCTAACCACTAGGCTACACCAGGACATGGCTACTAGTCAAACGCTCTAACCACTAGGCTACACCAGGACATGGTTACTAGTCCAACGCTCTAACCACTAGGCTACACCAGCACATGGTTACTAGTCCAACGCTCTAACAACTAGGCTACACCAGCACATGGCTACTAGTCCAACGCTCTAACCACTAGGCTACACCAGGACATGGCTACTAGTCCAACGCTCTAACCACTAGGCTACACCAGGATATTGTTACTAATCCAACGCTCTAACCACTAGGCTACACCAGGACATGGTTACTAGTCCAACGCTCTAAACACTAGGCTACACCAGGACATGGTTACTAGTCCAACGCTCTAACCACTAGGCTACACCAGGACATGGTTACTAGTCCAACGCTCTAACCACTAGGCTACAACCGGACATGGTTACTAGTCCAACGCTCTAACAACTAGGCTACACCAGGACATGGTTACTAGTCCAACGCTCTAACCACTAGGCTACACCAGGACATGGTTACTAGTCCAACGCTCTAACCACTAGGCTACACTAGGACATGGTTACTAGTCCAACGCTCTAACCACTAGGCTACACTAGAACATGGTTACTAGTCCAACGCTCTAACCACTAGGCTACACCAGGACATGGTTACTAGTCCAACGCTCTACCCACTAGGCAACACTAGGACATGGTTACTAGTCCAACGCTCTAACCACTAGGCTACACTAGGACATGGTTACTAGTCCAACGCTCTAACCACTAGGCTACACCAGGACATGGTTACTAGTCCAACGCTCTAAACACTAGGCTACACCAGGACATGGTTACTAGTCCAACGCTCTAAACACTAGGCTACACCAGGACATGGCCACTAGATACTGGTAACATTTAAAAGGGGACAGACCAGGACATGGTTACTAGATACTGGTAACCTTTAAAAGGGGACAGACCAGGACATGGCTACTAGCTACTAGATACTGGTAACCTTTAAAAGGGGACAGACCAGGACATGGTTACTAGATACTGGTAACCTTTAAAAGGGGACAGACCAGGACATGGTTACTAGAAACTGGTAACCTTTAAAAGGGGACAGACCAGGACATGGTTACTAGATACTGGTAACCTTTAAAAGGGGACAGACCAGGACATGGTTACTAGCTACTAGATACTGGTAACCTTTAAAAGTGGACAGACCAGGACATGGTTACTAGATACTGGTAACCTTTAAAAGGGAACAGACCAGGACTTGGTTACTAGATACTAGATACTGGTTACCTTTAAAAGGGGGCAGACCAGGACATGGTTACTAGATACTGGTAACCTTTAAAAGGGGACAGACCAGGACATGGCTACTAGATACTGGTAACCTTTAAAAGGGGACAGACCAGGACATGGTTACTAGCTACTAGATACTGGTAACCTTTAAAAGGGGACAGACCAGGACATGGTTACTAGCTACTAGATACTGGTAACCTTTAAAAGGGGACAGACCAGGACATGGCTACTAGATACTGGTAACCTTTAAAAGGGGACAGACCAGGACATGGCTACTAGATACTGGTACCCTTTAAAAGGGGACAGACCAGGACATGGCTACTAGATACTGGTAACCTTTAAAATGGGACAGACCAGGACATGGTTACTAGATACTGGTAACCTTTAAAAGGGGACAGACCAGGACATGGTTACTAGATACTGGTAACCTTTAAAAGGGGACAGACCAGGACATGGTTACTAGATACTGGTAACCTTTAAAAGGGGACAGACCAGGACATGGCTACTAGATACTGGTAACCTTTAAAAGGGTACAGACCAGGACATGGCTACTAGATACTGGTAACCTTTAAAAGGGGACAGACCAGGACATGGTTACTAGATACTGGTAACCTTTAAAAGGGGACAGACCAGGACATGGCTACTAGATACTGGTAACCTTTAAAAGGGGACAGATCAGGACATGGTTACTAGCTACTAGATACTGGTAACCTTTAAAAGGGGACAGACCAGGACATGGTTACTAGATACTGGTAACCTTTAAAAGGGGACAGACCAGGACATGGTTACTAGATACTGGTAACCTTTAAAAGGGGACAGACCAGGACATGGCTACTAGATACTGGTAACCTTTAAAAGGGGACAGACCAGGACATGGCTACTAGATACTGGTAACCTTTAAAAGGGGACAGACCAGGACATGGCTACTTGCTAGTAGGTACTAGTACCGTTTAAAAGGGGGCATTGTCTAATGCCTACTAAAAGTGATTGCACAGGTCAGGGCATTGTTCAAAATCTGTCAGTACATGTATTGATCTTTGCATTATCCGACATTGAACCTTTGAGACAGACACCCTGACAGAGCAGGACATGGCTAGTAGATAGACACTGCCCTTTAGAAGCAAACTGTCTAGTGACCACTGGAGAGCTAGAAACTACCCTTTAAAAGGACACTGCTTAGTGACCACTGGAGAGTGATTGCTCAGGACAGGGCAGTGTGTCTGTCCTTAGGGACCTGCCATCAGTGTCAGAGAGAATGCAAAGGAAGCATTCAGGACCATGGATAGAGACAGAGCAACACACTCACGTAAGCACACCTGTCTCCTCCCAGCTGATACACATTAAGACACACTAACCCGATCGTTGACCTTGAAGAGATCGGCCCACTATCCTGGCAGATCTGAATCTAGCAGAGAGGGATCAGCTGTAATCAGAGGGGATTTGATTTGGGGGCAGACATTTTGTGTGATTTGAGTGAGGCAGACTGTTAATGCGCTGATGATGATGATATCAATATATAATTTTTGTTCTATTGTTCTTTGTATTTTCCTTAAGATGTACCAAATGGATCCATTCTAATTTAATCAGCAATTCAAACAGTGTTAAAATGGTACTTGAAAACAATAAGATTTATCAGGAAGGAAAAGCCCCATTATTACACTAGCTGTCCTAGACATGGACACAGAATAGCAGCATGTGAGTTAGCTATAGCTCTACTCTACAGACAAGGCAATGACATGTCTTAGTCCGGAGAGGAGCTCTGAGTGGCATCCCATAATGAACACCTCCTGATACAATCATACACACACTCACACATATACTTACTGACACACACACACTCGGAACACACAGGAAACTGTTGAGCGTGAAAAACCCAGCAGCACTGAAATTCTTGACACAAACGTCTCGCTCCTACTACCGTACCCCGTTCAAAGGCACTTCAAACTTTTGTCTGGCCCATTCACCCTATGAATGGAACACATACACAATCCACGCCTCAAGGCTTAAAAATCCTTCTTTAACCTGTCTCCTCCCCTTCATCTACACTGATTGAAGTGGATTTAACAAGTGACATCAATAAGGGATCATGTCTTTCTCCTGGATTCACCTGGTCAGTCTATGTCATGGAAAGAGCAGGTGTTCTTAATGTTTTGTACACTCAGTGTATTTCTGTGCTTGACAGCAACCGAACTACAACTCCCATCCTCTCCACAGCATTGACACATCTTATTTGCCTTTATTTAACCAGGTAAGTAATTGAGAACACATTCTCATTCACAATAGTGACGTGACCAAGATGGAGATGTAAAACACAGCAAAGCTGTAACGATTCTCCTCCTCTTCTGCGGAGGAGTAGGAAATATCGGACCAATATGCAGCGTGGTAAGTGTTCGTCATATTTATTACACTGAACACAGAAAACAAATGAACAAGAGAAGAAAGGAAAAACAGTCCCGTATGGTGAAAACACTGAAACGGAAAATAACCACCCACAAACAACAGTGGGAAAACAGGCTACCTATGTATGGTTCTCAATCAGAGACAACGATTGACAGCTGCCTCTGATTGGGAACCATACCAGGCCAAACACATAGAAATATAAACACAAGAACAAAACATAGAATGCCCACCCCAACTCACGCCCTGACCAACCTAATATAGAGACATACCAAAGGAACTAAGGTCAGCAGACAAAAGCAGACAATTACAGACAAAGCAGACAATTCTTGACCATTGCCATTCCTCAACCATTCCACAACCATTCCTCAACCATTCCTCAACCATTCCTCAGCCATTCCACAACCATTCCTCAACCATTCCACAACCATTCCTCAACCATTCCACAACCATTCCTCAGCATTACTCAACCATTCCTCAGCATTACTCAACCATTCCTCAGCCATTGCTCAGTCATTCCTCAGCCATTCCTACTGCCAAAAACAACAGGCATACAGCTGATATTTTCATCTCTACAACAACAGACATGCAGCTCATCCTCCGTTTCCTCAGAAACAGTGATTACACTGCAGCATCCATCCACACTCATCATAGCCATTCCTGTACTACAAATAACAGGATTTGAAGTGCATTGCTTGTGTCTAGCTTTTAGAACACCAACACATTGTCTAGTTGTAAAATAATGCATAAAAACACATCTGTCCAAAATCCATCTTTTACCCTGATCCTTTAGATGACAGATGGCTGTCATATCAGCTCATGGTCTGGTGAAGATGAACTACACATTTGCCAAAGAAGAACTCTTTATACCTAAATAGACTTGGCCTGAATCGCACATTCTTAAACACCAGGCAGGCAATCCTTAGACAGGCACACATCCACACAAACACACACCCTCCTTAGGCAGACCGAGGGCTCTGTTCCTCAGCCAGTGAACTAATGAACCTTGTCTCCATCCTCCTCTGGGTTCCTAATCAGACAGACAGATTTCCGGTCTGCCTTCTATGTGTGTGTGTGTGTGTGTGTGTGTGTGTGTGTGTGTGTGTGTGTGTGTGTTTGTGTGTGTGTGTGTGTGTATGTGTGTGTGTGTGTGTGTGTGTGTGTGTGTGTGTGTGTGTGTGTGTGTGTGTGTGTGTGTGTGTGTGTGTATGTGTGTGTGTGTGTGTGTGTGTGTGTGTGTGTGTGTGTGTGTGTGTGTGTGTGTGTGTGTGTGTGTGTGTGTGTAATTTCTGCAGTGGAGATGAGATTTGAATGAGATATGAAGCAGCATGCCAGAAATAAATGGTTGTAGAAGGAAGGCTGTATGTCTGATGATGAGCCCAGAGGAAGGATGTCTTTCTGATGAGGAGCCCAGAGGAAGGCTGTATGTCTGATGAGGAGCCCAGAGGAAGGCTGTATGTCTGATGAGGAGCCCAGAGGAAGGATGTCTTTCTGATGAGAAGCCCAGAGGAAGGCTGTATGTCTGATGAGGAGCCCAGAGGAAGGCTGTATGTCTGATGAGGAGTCCAGAGGAAGATGGAGATAAGGTTCAAATCAAATCAAATCAAAGTGTATTGGTTAAGTACACATATTTGCAGGTGTTATAGCAGGTGCAGTGAAATGCTCATGTTACTAGCTCCAACAGTGCAGGATAATTTCTACAGTACAAATACAGTCAAATACACAAATAATCAATGATCCAAACAATAAATCAAGAAATGACAATGAGTGAGAATGTGTCAGAATCCAGAATATAAATACATGGTGTGTATAGACAGTATAGAATGTGTCAGAATCTAGAATATAAATACATGGTGTGTATAGACAGTATAGAATGTGTCAGAATCCAGAATATAAATACATGGTGTGTATAGACGGTATAGAATGTGTCAGAATCCAGAATATAAATACATGGTGTGTATAGACAGTATAGAATGTGTCAGAATCCAGAATATAAATACATGGTGTGTATAGACGGTATAGAATGTGTCAGAATCCAGAATATAAATACATGGTGTGTATAGACGGTATAGAATGTGTCAGAATCCAGAATATAAATACATGGTGTGTATAGACGGTATAGAATGTGTCAGAATCCAGAATATAAATACATGGTGTGTATAGACAGTATAGAATGTGTCAGAATCCAGAATATAAATACATGGTGTGTATAGACGGTATAGAATGTGTCAGAATCAGGAATATAAATACATGGTGTGTATAGACGGTATAGAATGTGTCAGAATCCAGAATATAAATACATGGTGTGTATAGACGGTATAGAATGGGTCAGAATCCAGAATATAAATACATGGTGTGTATGGACAGTATAGAATGTGTCAGAATCCAGAATATAAATACATGGTGTGTATAGACAGTATAGAATCTGGAAAAGAATATGGTATGTACAGTAGTAGGTATATTAGGATAAGCTATGTGGAGAATACTGTAGAGACATACACATTGAGTATATAAATAGATTATGAGGTGACCAGCGTTCAATGACTCTATATACTGTACATGGGGCGTTAGTCTCAAGGTGCAGGGCAGGTAGCTGATCAACAGTCTGATGGCCTGGAGATAGAAGCCGTTTTTCAGTCATTCGGTCCCAGCTTTGATGCACCTGTACCGGCTCTGTCTGCTAGATGGTAGCAGGGTGAACAGACCTTGACTTCATCAGTTTACTGGCTGACAGACAGAGGATAGGAGGGTGTTTAAAAATGGACAGTTAGGCAGAGAGAGTTCTTGGCCAGCTGTACCTCCATGGTCTTTGTCTTTCTGATTATCTCATCTCAATTACCCACCTCTTACCTAAACTCTAACCCTCTGCAGGCTGAGATACAGAGGATAGAAGGGTGCTAGGTAGAGAGAGTTCTTGGCCAGCTGTACCTCCATGATCTTTATCGTTCTCATCTCAACTACCCACCTCTGACTCAAACTCTAACCCTAACCTTAGCAGGCTGAGAGACAGAGGACAGAAGGGTGTTAGGCAGAGAGAGTTCTTGGCCAGCTGTACCTCCGTGATCTTAGTCTTTCTGATTGTCTCATCTCAACTACCCACCTCTGACTCAAACCCTAACCTCTGCAGGCTGACAAGATGGTGCTGCAGTGAATAGCAACTGTTTTACAGGCTCCTGACCAATTCTGCTGTTTTTTGCTTGTGTTTTTTTTTCCGCTGATCTTACAAAAATATTTTTATAATGTGTCCGCCATCCCCCAGACTCGAAAGAGTAAGCGATGGCAGAGAAGAGGCAGACGAGTCGGTATCCTGACAAAACTACGTTGGCGAGGAAATAAACCGCCTTCTATTTTTTTATTATTATTATTTTTAAATGTTTTATTTCACCTTTATTTAACCAGGGAGGCCAGTTGAGAACAAGTTCTCATTTGCAACTGCGACCTGGCCAAGATAAGGCATAGCAGTGTGAACAGACAACACAGAGTTACACATGGAGTAAACAATTAACAAGTCAATAACACAGTAGAAAAAGGAACGTACTGTAGAACAACCTGGAAGAGCTCCTCTCGAGACTATCCTATCAGCGGGACCTGAAGAACTGTAAAACTCTCTGTTTCTCTGAGACATGGTTGTACAAGGACATGGATAATATACATCTGACGTATCCATGCATCGTCTAGAGAGGACGGGGGATAATATACATCTATCTGACGTCTCCATGCATCGTCTAGAGGCGACGGAGGATAATAAACATCTATCTGACGTCTCCATGCATCGTCTAGAGAGGACGGGGGATAATATACATCTATCTGACGTCTCCATGCATCGTCTACAGAGGACATGGATAATAAACATCTATCTGACGTATCCATGCATCGTCTAGAGAGGACGGGGGATAATATACATCTATCTGACGTCTCCATGCATCGTCTAGAGGGGACGTGGGATAATAAACATCTATCTGACGTCTCCATGCATCGTCTAGAGAGGACGGAGGATAATATACATCTATCTGACGTCTCCATGCATCGTCTAGAGAGGACGGAGGATAATATACATCTATCTGACGTCTCCATGCATCGTCTAGAGAGGACGTGGGATAATAAACATCTATCTGACGTCTCCATGCATCGTCTAGAGAGGACGGGGGATAATATACATCTATCTGACGTCTCCATGCATCGTCTAGAGGGGACGGAGGATAATAAACATCTATCTGACGTCTCCATGCATCGTCTAGAGAGGACGGGGGATAATATACATCTATCTGATGTCTCCATGCATCGTCTAGAGGGGACGGAGGATAATAAACATCTATCTGACGTCTCCATGCATCGTCTAGAGGGGACGGAGGATAATAAACATCTATCTGACGTCTCCATGCATCGTCTAGAGGGGACGGAGGATAATAAACATCTATCTGACGTCTCCATGCATTGTCTAGAGAGGACGGGGGATAATATACATCTATCTGACGTCTCCATGCATCGTCTAGAGAGGACGGGGGATAATATACATCTATCTGACGTCTCCATGCATCGTCTAGAGAGGACGTGGGATAATAAACATCTATCTGACGTCTCCATGCATCGTCTAGAGAGGACGGGGGATAATATACATCTATCTGACGTCTCCATGCATCGTCTAGAGGGGACGGAGGATAATAAACATCTATCTGACGTCTCCATGCATCGTCTAGAGAGGACGGGGGATAATATACATCTATCTGACGTCTCCATGCATCGTCTAGAGAGGACGGGGGATAATATACATCTATCTGACGTCTCCATGCATCGTCTAGAGAGGACGGGGGATAATATACATCTATCTGACGTCTCCATGCATCGTCTAGAGAGGACATGGATAATATACATCTATCTGATGTCTCCATGCATCGTCTAGAGGGGACGGAGGATAATAAACATCTATCTGATGTCTCCATGCATCGTCTAGAGAGGACATGGATAATATACATCTATCTGACGTCTCCATGCATCGTCTAGAGGCGACGGAGGATAATAAACATCTATCTGACGTCTCCATGCATCGTCTAGAGAGGACGGGGGATAATATACATCTATCTGACGTCTCCATGCATCGTCTAGAGAGGACATGGATAATATACATCTATCTGATGTCTCCATGCATCGTCTAGAGGGGACGGAGGATAATAAACATCTATCTGACGTCTCCATGCATCGTCTAGAGGGGACGGAGGATAATAAACATCTATCTGACGTCTCCATGCATCGTCTAGAGGGGACGGAGGATAATAAACATCTATCTGACGTCTCCATGCATCGTCTAGAGAGGACGGGGGATAATATACATCTATCTGACGTCTCCATGCATCGTCTACAGAGGACGGGGGATAATATACATCTATCTGACGTCTCCATGCATCGTCTAGAGAGGACGTGGGATAATAAACATCTATCTGACGTCTCCATGCATCGTCTAGAGAGGACGGGGGAAGAAGCGGGAGGAGTGGCTCTTTGTTAACAACAACGATCTCTAATGTTAAAGGAAGTTTGGGGTTTTTGCTCCCCTGAGTTAGAATACTTCATGATAAGCTGCAGACCACACTATTTACCAAGATTGTTTTCATATACATGGTTCATAGCTGTCTATTTACCACCACAAACCGATGCTTGCACTAACACTATTCTCAACGAGCTGTATAGGACTATAAGCAAATCAAAAAGTGCACCTCCAGAGTTGGCGCATCTCGTGGCTGGTGATTTTAATGCAGGGAAACAGAAATCTGTTTTCACTAAAATGTCACCTGCATGTCACCTGCATGTCACCTGCATGTCACCTGCATGTCACCTGCATGTCACCAGCATGTCACCTGCATGTCACCTGCATGTCACCAGCATGTCACCTGCATGTCACCTGCATGTCACCAGCATGTCACCTGCATGTCACCTGCATGTCACCTGCATGTCACCAGCATGTCACCTGCATGTCACCTGCATGTCACCAGCATGTCACCTGCATGTCACCTGCATGTCACCAGCATGTCACCAGCATGTCACCTGCATGTCACCTGCATGTCACCAGCATGTCACCTGCATGTCACCTGCATGTCACCAGCATGTCACCTGCATGTCACCTGCATGTCACCTGTGCAACTAGAGGCGACGAAGCCCTTGATCACCTTGATGCACAGAAATGCTTACAAGGCAGTCCCTCACCCTCCCTTTGGCAAATCTGACCATAACTTTAACCTCCTAATTCCTTCTTACAAGCAAAAACTCAAACAGGAAGTACCAGTGACACACTCAATAGGTAAGTGGTCTGATGAAGCAGACGTTAAGTTACAGGACTGTTTTGCTAGCACAGACTGGAATATGTTCCGGGATTCATCCCATGGCATTGAGGAGTTTACCACATCAGTCACCTGCTTCATTAATAAGTGCATTGACGGCTTCTTCTCCACAGTGACTGTGCGCACATATCCTAACCAGAAGCCATTGATTACAGGCAACATCCACACTGAGTTTAAGGCCAGAGCTGCCACTTTCAAGAAGCGGGACACTAATCCGGATGCTTTCTGTTCCTCCACACCTATAGGCAGGAACTTAAACAAGGAAGCACTTCTTGTTTAAGTTTTGAAACCAACGTTGAAACTGTTCAACGTTGGTTTGACCAGTTGGAGTCTATGTTTTAAGATTGTTTCGATCACGCGGTGTGGGAAATGGTACACTGACTCTGTGACTGAGTTCATCAGGAAGTGCATAGAGGATGTTGTTCCCACTGTGAAAATTATAACTTACCCAAACCAAAAACTGTGGATAGATGGCAGCATATGTGCAAAACTGAAAGCGTGAACCACCACTTTTAACCATGGCAAGGTGACATGGACGTCTACAAACAGCGATGCCCTCCGTAAGGCAGGGCCTTCAGAACCTCAAAACCTTCTACAACTACACCATTGAGAGTATCTTGACTGACTGCATCACCGCTTGGTAGGGCAACAGCTTCGCATCCAACCGATGAGAGAGTGAGAGAGAGAGAGAGAGAGAGAGAGAGAGAGATAGATAACCTAGTGTGTGTGTGTCGTAGACCAGACAGACAAAAGTCAGAAACTGCAGTGAGGACCACCAATTAGTACTTGTAGAGAGACAGAAAGACTGGGTCGATAGAGGGCAGACTGCCTGCTGTTCTCTTTCTCTCTTTCTTAGTCATTTAGCAGACACCCTTATCCAGAGTGACTTACAGGAGCCATTAGGCTTAAGTGCCTTGCTCAGTAAATATATTTGTTGTTGGCTCTGGATTCAAACCAGCAACCTTTCGGCTACTGGCCCAATGCTCTTAACTGCTAGGCTTCATACTTCTCTCTATCTTTCTTTCTCTCTCTCTCTCTCCATCTCTTCCTCTATCCTTCCCTCTCTCTGTCTCTTCCTCTATCTTTCTCATCCTCTATCCTTCCCTCTCTCCTTCTCTATTTCTCCTTCTCTCTCTCTCCTCTCTCTCCTTCTCTTTCTCTCCTTCTCTATCTCTCCTTCTCTATCTCCCCTTCTCTATCTCTCGTTATCATCTCTCTCTCTCTCTCTCTCTCTCTCTCTCTCTCTCTCTCTCTCTCTCCAAGGTCTTAACCACCTAGGTGAATCAAAGAGAAACAGAGGGAAGAAAAAGGAAGAAAAACACCAACCATCCAAAATACCCCCTCTTTCTCTTTCTCTTTCTCTCTTTCTTTCTCTCTTTCTCTCTCTTTCTTTCTCTTTCTCTCTCTCTCTCTCTCTCTTTCCTCCCTTCGCCCTCCTTTCCTTTCCTCTCTGGAAGTTCTGGAAGTTCACAAAAGCTGCGGATGTTTTTTGTAAATTAGTGGTCTGTGGAGATGCTGTCTCTGCCGGAGACAGGGCGGATTCGTCTTAAAATAAAGTGGGAGTTTTTGAAGGAAGAGTGGCCACCTCTCAACCCTGAGAGGCTCATTCAGGATGACAGGAGAAGTGACAGGAGGAAAACCCACGCAGATAAAATCATAAAACCCCCTGCCTGAGGTTGTACCCAGCATCCTTGGTGTATTTTTGTGGGATAAAGACGAGAGGACCTGACCGACACATTTCTGTTCCAGAATATGGTTAATGAATGTGAATAGAATTGATTTCTGTTCTGTATAAAATATGATTCCATTAGATGTTTCCTTGTTCAATCTACAGTTGGAAGTTTAGTCGGAAGTTTACATACACCTTAGCCAAATACGTTGAATCTCAGTTTTTCACAATTCCTGACATTTAATCAGAGTAAAAATTCAGTTTTAGGATTTATTTTAAGAATGTGAAATGCCAGAATAATATTAGAGAGAATTATTTATTTCAGCTTTTATTTCACATTCCCAGTGGGTCAGAAGTTTACAAACACTCAATTAGTATTTGGTAGCATTGCCTTTGAATTGTTTAACTTGGGTCAAACATTTCGAGTAGCCTTCCATAAGCTTCCCACAATAAGTTGGGTGAATTTTGGCCCATTCTTCCTGACAGAGCTGGTGTAACTGAGTCAGGTTTGTAGGCCTCCTTGCTCGCACATGCTTTTCAGTTCTGCCCACACATTTTCCATGGGATTGAGGTCAGGGCTTTGTGATGGCCACTCCAATACCTTGACTTTGTTGCCCTTAAGCCATTTTGTCACAACTTTAGAAGTATGCTTGGGGTCATCGTCCATTTGGAAGACCCATTTGCGACCAAGCTTTAACTTCTTGACTGATGTCTTGAGATGTTGCTTCAATAGATCTTCAGTAGATTTCCATCCTCATGATGCCATCTATTTTGTGAAGTGCACCAGTCCCTCCTGCAGCAAAGCACCCACACAACATGATGCTGCCACCCCCGTGCTTCACGTTTGGGATGGTGTTCTTCGGCTTGACCAAACAGTTCTATATTTGTTTCATCAGACCAGAGGACATTTCTCCAAAAAGTACGATCTTTGTCTCCATGTGCAGTTGCAAACCGTAGTCTGGCTTTTTTATGGCGGTTTTGGAGCAGTGGCTTCTTCCTTGCTGAGTGGCCTTTCATGTTATGTCGATATGGGACTCGTTTTACTGTGGATTTAGATACTTTTGTACCTGTTTCCTCCAGCATCTTCACAAGGTCCTTTGCTGCTGTTCTGGGCTTGATTTTCACTTTTTACACCAAAGTACGTTAATCTCTAGGAGACAGAAAGTGTCTCCTTCCTGAGCGGTAGGACGGCTGCGTGGTCCCATGGTGTTTATACTTGCGTACTATTGTTTGTACAGATGAACGTGGACCCTTCATACATTTATAAATTGCTCCCAAGGATGAACCAGACTTGTGGAGGTCTACAATTGTTTTCCTGAGGTCTTGTCTGATTTATTTTTATTTTCCCATGATGTCAAGCCAAAAGGCAATGAGTTTGAAGGTAGGCCTTGAAATACATCCACAAGTACACCTCCAATTGACTCAAATTATGTCAATTAGCCTATCAGAAGCTTCTAAAGCCATGACATAATTTTCTGGAATTTTCCAAGCTGTTTAAAGGCACAGTCAACTTAGTGTATGCAAACTTCTGACCCACTGGAATTGTGATACAGTGAATTACAAGTGAAATAATCTGTCTGTAAACAATTGTTGGAAAAATGACTTGTGTCAAGCACAAAGTAGATGCCCTAACCGACTTGCCAAAACTATAGTTTGTTAACAAAAAAATGTGTGGAGTGGTTGAAAAACACATTTTAATGACTCCAGACTAAGTGTATGTAAACTTCCAACTTCAACTGTATATACTGTTGAATATAGTCTACTAACATGGGAGTCATGTAGCTGTTCTTACCTCGCAGGTATACTATACATGCAACATCCTTCGTTTGAATAGCACAGGGAGGCAGAAATATCCATTCTAGCAACAGCTATATCCCTCTGATGTGACTAAATAAAGATAAATTCTCCTCAGGGGTTCTGTAATTATGAAATCCAGCATTTGAAATGACCTTTCCACCCTGACTGCTATGGAGTGACTGGGTTTCTAGGGAAGAAGAACAAACATCATAGAGAGACATAATGAGTCGATTGGGGCTGGTCATCTCTTGTGGCTGTGCTCCCTGCTGCCACCGAGTGGACAGTGGTGGTATTATACCTCCAGATAGAGATACAGACACATCCCAACCCAGTGACACAACGTGACTAAATAAAAGTACTTCACGGCTGATCTAGGATCAGGAACAGCCTGCTTACACAATCTTATGATCTAAAAGAGCAAATCTGATCCTAGATCAGCACTCCTACTCTGAATAGGAACTCAGATCACAATGACCAGTTGAACCTGGCGATACAACTCAGGCTCAGTGCTGGTGAATGCTATAGTATTCAACTGTCTGGACCAGATTCTGAAAGAATACCACACTCACCCACTTTAAGTGCATTCCATAATGTATCAAGCTCACTGCAGAATGCTTACCTGTTGTGCGTCTTCCCACTTTTCCCTGTTGTCCTCCTCTAGGAGATTGCTGATGATTTGAAAGAAGTTCTGTAGGGAGGAGAGAGAGGAAATTGACTCAATTAAATTGACTCTTATTGCATCAAAAGAAAACAAAGCTGATGCCCCTTTCCACACACACATGTATGTACAAACACACAGACAGATGCTCAGGGGAACTATCACTACCCTATTGACAGTCAGCGTCAAGGATGACCCTCAGGAGAATAACCACTACCCTATTGACAGTCAGAGTCAAAAATGTTTCAGCTGTTCTGCCGTGTGTGTGTGTGTGTGTGTGCCCAGGGGTGGCCCCTTTCCCGTGATACAGACAATCTTTTTTTCTACTTGAATGCTTATGCTCCCTCTGGTGGTAATATGCCCATTTTAACATTAGCACACACACACACACACACACACACACACACACACACACACAGCAAAAATGCACAGATGCAGCAGCGAGCGCTAGCTGTACTCATTGCGTCAGACTGTCTGTCCACACAACGACAGACCAGACACACGACCAGGACACAGCTAGCATTCAGGACAGAAATTATCTTATTGGAGCAGGAGGAGGAGGAGGAGGAGGAGGAAGAGGGGGTTCAGGCTGTAATCTCCATCATACTACTGAAATAAAGAAAATAAAGCTGGAGGAGAGAGGGGAAGACAGGGAGGGGGACACAGGGGAGAGAGGAGGAAACAGTGGAGAGGGAGGAGGAGAGGGAAGACAGGGGAGAGGGGAAGGGTAGACAGGGAGAGAGGGGGTCAGAAGAGGGAGTGGGAGGCAGGAGGGAGGGTAAATAGGTAGAGGGGGTGACAGGAGGGAGAGGGAAAGATGTAGGAGGGGGTGACAGGCAGGAGGGGGAAAAAGGTATAGGGGGTGACAGGAGGGAGGGGGAAAGAGGTAGAGGGGGTGACAGGAGGGAGGGGGAAAGAAGTAGAGGGGTTGACAGGACAGAGAGGGAAAGAGGTAGAGGGGGTGACAGGACAGAGGGGGAAAGAGGTATAGGGGGTGACAGGACAGAGAGGGAAAGAGGTAGAGGGGGTGACAGGAGGGAGGGGGAAAGAGGTAGAGGGGGTGACAGGAGGGAGGGGGATAGAGGTGGAGGGGGTGACAGGACAGAGAGGGAAAGAGGTAGAGGGGGTAACAGGATGGAGGGGGAAAGAGGTAGAGGGGGTGACAGGAGGGAAGGGGAAAGAGGTGGAGGGGGTGACAGGAGGGAGGGGGAAAGAGGTAGAGGGGGTGACAGGACAGAGGGGGAAAGAGGTAGAGGGGGTGACAGGAGGGAGGGGGAGAGTTCTCTGATAAAATAAACAGGCATAATGGAGCTTTCTTAGTGTCGATTTCTGGGAAAATGCATTTGAAATGACTACCATTCACCACTGCATTCAACATTACATATTACAGTAAATATAATGATTACATGTTACAGTAAATATAATGATTACATGTTACAGTAAATATAATGATTACATATTACAGTATATATAATGATTACATGTTACAGTAAATATAATGATTACATGTTACAGTAAATATAATGATTACATGTTACAGTAAATATAATGATTACATGTCACAGTAAATATAATGATTTCATATTACAGTAAATATAATGATTACATGTTGCAGTAAATATAATGATTACATGTTACAGTAAATATAATGATTACATGTTACAGTAAATATAATGATTACATGTCACAGTAAATATAATGATTACATGTTACAGTAAATATAATTATTACATGTCACAGTAAATATAATGATTACATGTCACAGTAAATATAATGATTACATGTTACAGTAAATATAATGATTACATGTTACAGTAAATATAATGATTACATATTACAGTATATATAATGATTACATATTATAGTAAATATAATGATTACATGTCACAGTAAATATAATGATTACCTGTTCCAGTAAATATAATGATTACATGTTACAGTAAATATAATGATTACATATTACAGTATATATAATGATTACATATTATAGTAAATATAATGATTACATGTCACAGTAAATATAATGATTACCTGTTCCAGTAAATATAATGATTACATGTCACAGTAAATATAATGATTACCTGTTACAGTAAATATAATGATTACCTGTTACAGTAAATATAATGATTACATGTCACAGTAAATATAATGATTACATGTTACAGTAAATATAATTATTACATGTCACAGTAAATATAATGATTACATGTCACAGTAAATATAATGATTACATGTTACAGTAAATATAATGATTACATGTCACAGTAAATATAATGATTACATGTTACAGTAAATATAATGATTACATGTTACAGTAAATATAATGATTACATATTACAGTATATATAATGATTACATATTATAGTAAATATAATGATTACATGTCACAGTAAATATAATGATTACCTGTTCCAGTAAATATAATGATTACATGTTACAGTAAATATAATGATTACATATTACAGTATATATAATGATTACATATTATAGTAAATATAATGATTACATGTCACAGTAAATATAATGATTACCTGTTCCAGTAAATATAATGATTACATGTCACAGTAAATATAATGATTACCTGTTCCAGTAAATATAATGATTACATGTCACAGTAAATATAATGATTACCTGTTCCAGTAAATATAATGATTACCTGTTACAGTAAATATAATTACAATGGTAGCTTGCCTCGTTAAATAAAATGTTTTAATGTAAAACTTTAGACAACATGCACCCACTCTGGAGAAACCAACCAGTAAATGTAACAGTAAATATAATGATTACAAAGGTAGCGTTAGACATCATAATAACAGAGGTGACAGCTCATCCCAGGCAGGTACCTATTTGTTTCCGTTTCTATTTTAGTCTTTTAGCAGACAAAATAGACCAATGGCTGTTCATCTGGGTAAGGGGATGGACTCTAGACCATACTATCAGCCAATCATGTCTGTGTATGTAAATATCTTCAAATGTGTTTCCTAACGCCCACACGATCAGGCTGAGCATTTCAAGAGCCAAAGGAGGCTCAGGGAAATAAATGATTAAAAAAGTTATTTTCATTAAATAAACACACACAGTGATTTATGAGACATACAGTGATGAGTTGAAATAACAAAGCTGACATGGGGACTTTAACTGTGTAAATAATCATTCCAGTTTCAATGGAAAGGGGGAGATACGTTGACAAGCCTCTCAGGGGTTTTCCACCTCTCCTACACATGCAGGAGAAAACCTTTTAAACCTTATCATATTGTTTTCTATTTTCATGTATGCAACAAAAAAAAAAGGACACAAATCAAAATAAATCCAACACACAATTCTACCTCAGCAGCATGGTCAACATTTATCAAGACAAAAGAGACCGATCCACTCACCTGCACGTCGTCTGAGCTAGGTTCGTAACTGGCCCTCTTGAAGGTATCAGTCACGTTTCTGAGTATCTCCACAGAGGACAGCAGGTCTCCAGCGTAGAAGTTCCTTCTCTGGGTGAGATCCAGCAGGGTCTTGGTCACCTGAGACATCCCGTCCCCCGCCAACTTCCCCTGGCCCTTAGCTAGATGGCCCTGGATCTCCAGAAGAAGAAATGAACTATGAGGTCTTATATGTTCTCTACACTATATTACAGTATATTACCACAGTATTACTACAATGATTGATTCTCTACACTATATTACAGTATATTACTACAGTATTACTACAATGATTGATTCTCTACACTATATTACAGTATATTACTACAGTATTACTACATTGATTGATTCTCTACACTATATTACAGTATATTACTACAGTATTACTACATTGATTGATTCTCTACACTATATTACAGTATATTACCACAGTATTACTACAATGATTGATTCTCTACACTATATTACAGTATATTACTACAGTATTACTACAATGATTGATTCTCTACACTATATTACAGTATATTACTACAGTATTACTACATTGATTGATTCTCTACACTATATTACAGTATATTACTACAGTATTACTACATTGATTGATTCTCTACACTATATTACAGTATATTACTACAGTATTACTACAATGATTGATTTCATTTAGAATACATTA
>NC_092169.1:51572488-51714988 GCF_045791955.1 Oncorhynchus clarkii lewisi
ACCCTCCCTTTGGCAAATCTGACCATAACTTTAACCTCCTAATTCCTTCTTACAAGCAAAAACTCAAACAGGAAGTACCAGTGACACACTCAATAGGTAAGTGGTCTGATGAAGCAGACGTTAAGTTACAGGACTGTTTTGCTAGCACAGACTGGAATATGTTCCGGGATTCATCCCATGGCATTGAGGAGTTTACCACATCAGTCACCTGCTTCATTAATAAGTGCATTGACGGCTTCTTCTCCACAGTGACTGTGCGCACATATCCTAACCAGAAGCCATTGATTACAGGCAACATCCACACTGAGTTTAAGGCCAGAGCTGCCACTTTCAAGAAGCGGGACACTAATCCGGATGCTTTCTGTTCCTCCACACCTATAGGCAGGAACTTAAACAAGGAAGCACTTCTTGTTTAAGTTTTGAAACCAACGTTGAAACTGTTCAACGTTGGTTTGACCAGTTGGAGTCTATGTTTTAAGATTGTTTCGATCACGCGGTGTGGGAAATGGTACACTGACTCTGTGACTGAGTTCATCAGGAAGTGCATAGAGGATGTTGTTCCCACTGTGAAAATTATAACTTACCCAAACCAAAAACTGTGGATAGATGGCAGCATATGTGCAAAACTGAAAGCGTGAACCACCACTTTTAACCATGGCAAGGTGACATGGACGTCTACAAACAGCGATGCCCTCCGTAAGGCAGGGCCTTCAGAACCTCAAAACCTTCTACAACTACACCATTGAGAGTATCTTGACTGACTGCATCACCGCTTGGTAGGGCAACAGCTTCGCATCCAACCGATGAGAGAGTGAGAGAGAGAGAGAGAGAGAGAGAGAGAGAGAGAGAGAGAGAGAGAGAGATAGATAACCTAGTGTGTGTGTGTCGTAGACCAGACAGACAAAAGTCAGAAACTGCAGTGAGGACCACCAATTAGTACTTGTAGAGAGACAGAAAGACTGGGTCGATAGAGGGCAGACTGCCTGCTGTTCTCTTTCTCTCTTTCTTAGTCATTTAGCAGACACCCTTATCCAGAGTGACTTACAGGAGCCATTAGGCTTAAGTGCCTTGCTCAGTAAATATATTTGTTGTTGGCTCTGGATTCAAACCAGCAACCTTTCGGCTACTGGCCCAATGCTCTTAACTGCTAGGCTTCATACTTCTCTCTATCTTTCTTTCTCTCTCTCTCTCTCCATCTCTTCCTCTATCCTTCCCTCTCTCTGTCTCTTCCTCTATCTTTCTCATCCTCTATCCTTCCCTCTCTCCTTCTCTATTTCTCCTTCTCTCTCTCTCCTCTCTCTCCTTCTCTTTCTCTCCTTCTCTATCTCTCCTTCTCTATCTCCCCTTCTCTATCTCTCGTTATCATCCTCTCTCTCTCTCTCTCTCTCTCTCTCTCTCTCTCTCTCTCTCTCTCTCCAAGGTCTTAACCACCTAGGTGAATCAAAGAGAAACAGAGGGAAGAAAAAGGAAGAAAAACACCAACCATCCAAAATACCCCCTCTTTCTCTTTCTCTTTCTCTCTTTCTTTCTCTCTTTCTCTCTCTTTCTTTCTCTTCTCTCTCTCTCTCTCTCTCTTTCCTCCCTTCGCCCTCCTTTCCTTTCCTCTCTGGAAGTTCTGGAAGTTCACAAAAGCTGCGGATGTTTTTTGTAAATTAGTGGTCTGTGGAGATGCTGTCTCTGCCGGAGACAGGGCGGATTCGTCTTAAAATAAAGTGGGAGTTTTTGAAGGAAGAGTGGCCACCTCTCAACCCTGAGAGGCTCATTCAGGATGACAGGAGAAGTGACAGGAGGAAAACCCACGCAGATAAAATCATAAAACCCCCTGCCTGAGGTTGTACCCAGCATCCTTGGTGTATTTTTGTGGGATAAAGACGAGAGGACCTGACCGACACATTTCTGTTCCAGAATATGGTTAATGAATGTGAATAGAATTGATTTCTGTTCTGTATAAAATATGATTCCATTAGATGTTTCCTTGTTCAATCTACAGTTGGAAGTTTAGTCGGAAGTTTACATACACCTTAGCCAAATACGTTGAATCTCAGTTTTTCACAATTCCTGACATTTAATCAGAGTAAAAATTCAGTTTTAGGATTTATTTTAAGAATGTGAAATGCCAGAATAATATTAGAGAGAATTATTTATTTCAGCTTTTATTTCACATTCCCAGTGGGTCAGAAGTTTACAAACACTCAATTAGTATTTGGTAGCATTGCCTTTGAATTGTTTAACTTGGGTCAAACATTTCGAGTAGCCTTCCATAAGCTTCCCACAATAAGTTGGGTGAATTTTGGCCCATTCTTCCTGACAGAGCTGGTGTAACTGAGTCAGGTTTGTAGGCCTCCTTGCTCGCACATGCTTTTCAGTTCTGCCCACACATTTTCCATGGGATTGAGGTCAGGGCTTTGTGATGGCCACTCCAATACCTTGACTTTGTTGCCCTTAAGCCATTTTGTCACAACTTTAGAAGTATGCTTGGGGTCATCGTCCATTTGGAAGACCCATTTGCGACCAAGCTTTAACTTCTTGACTGATGTCTTGAGATGTTGCTTCAATAGATCTTCAGTAGATTTCCATCCTCATGATGCCATCTATTTTGTGAAGTGCACCAGTCCCTCCTGCAGCAAAGCACCCACACAACATGATGCTGCCACCCCCGTGCTTCACGTTTGGGATGGTGTTCTTCGGCTTGACCAAACAGTTCTATATTTGTTTCATCAGACCAGAGGACATTTCTCCAAAAAGTACGATCTTTGTCTCCATGTGCAGTTGCAAACCGTAGTCTGGCTTTTTTATGGCGGTTTTGGAGCAGTGGCTTCTTCCTTGCTGAGTGGCCTTTCATGTTATGTCGATATGGGACTCGTTTTACTGTGGATTTAGATACTTTTGTACCTGTTTCCTCCAGCATCTTCACAAGGTCCTTTGCTGCTGTTCTGGGCTTGATTTTCACTTTTTACACCAAAGTACGTTAATCTCTAGGAGACAGAAAGTGTCTCCTTCCTGAGCGGTAGGACGGCTGCGTGGTCCCATGGTGTTTATACTTGCGTACTATTGTTTGTACAGATGAACGTGGACCCTTCATACATTTATAAATTGCTCCCAAGGATGAACCAGACTTGTGGAGGTCTACAATTGTTTTCCTGAGGTCTTGTCTGATTTATTTTTATTTTCCCATGATGTCAAGCCAAAAGGCAATGAGTTTGAAGGTAGGCCTTGAAATACATCCACAAGTACACCTCCAATTGACTCAAATTATGTCAATTAGCCTATCAGAAGCTTCTAAAGCCATGACATAATTTTCTGGAATTTTCCAAGCTGTTTAAAGGCACAGTCAACTTAGTGTATGCAAACTTCTGACCCACTGGAATTGTGATACAGTGAATTACAAGTGAAATAATCTGTCTGTAAACAATTGTTGGAAAAATGACTTGTGTCAAGCACAAAGTAGATGCCCTAACCGACTTGCCAAAACTATAGTTTGTTAACAAAAAAATGTGTGGAGTGGTTGAAAAACACATTTTAATGACTCCAGACTAAGTGTATGTAAACTTCCAACTTCAACTGTATATACTGTTGAATATAGTCTACTAACATGGGAGTCATGTAGCTGTTCTTACCTCGCAGGTATACTATACATGCAACATCCTTCGTTTGAATAGCACAGGGAGGCAGAAATATCCATTCTAGCAACAGCTATATCCCTCTGATGTGACTAAATAAAGATAAATTCTCCTCAGGGGTTCTGTAATTATGAAATCCAGCATTTGAAATGACCTTTCCACCCTGACTGCTATGGAGTGACTGGGTTTCTAGGGAAGAAGAACAAACATCATAGAGAGACATAATGAGTCGATTGGGGCTGGTCATCTCTTGTGGCTGTGCTCCCTGCTGCCACCGAGTGGACAGTGGTGGTATTATACCTCCAGATAGAGATACAGACACATCCCAACCCAGTGACACAACGTGACTAAATAAAAGTACTTCACGGCTGATCTAGGATCAGGAACAGCCTGCTTACACAATCTTATGATCTAAAAGAGCAAATCTGATCCTAGATCAGCACTCCTACTCTGAATAGGAACTCAGATCACAATGACCAGTTGAACCTGGCGATACAACTCAGGCTCAGTGCTGGTGAATGCTATAGTATTCAACTGTCTGGACCAGATTCTGAAAGAATACCACACTCACCCACTTTAAGTGCATTCCATAATGTATCAAGCTCACTGCAGAATGCTTACCTGTTGTGCGTCTTCCCACTTTTCCCTGTTGTCCTCCTCTAGGAGATTGCTGATGATTTGAAAGAAGTTCTGTAGGGAGGAGAGAGAGGAAATTGACTCAATTAAATTGACTCTTATTGCATCAAAAGAAAACAAAGCTGATGCCCCTTTCCACACACACATGTATGTACAAACACACAGACAGATGCTCAGGGGAACTATCACTACCCTATTGACAGTCAGCGTCAAGGATGACCCTCAGGAGAATAACCACTACCCTATTGACAGTCAGAGTCAAAAATGTTTCAGCTGTTCTGCCGTGTGTGTGTGTGTGTGTGTGCCCAGGGGTGGCCCCTTTCCCGTGATACAGACAATCTTTTTTTCTACTTGAATGCTTATGCTCCCTCTGGTGGTAATATGCCCATTTTAACATTAGCACACACACACACACACACACACACACACACACACACACACAGCAAAAATGCACAGATGCAGCAGCGAGCGCTAGCTGTACTCATTGCGTCAGACTGTCTGTCCACACAACGACAGACCAGACACACGACCAGGACACAGCTAGCATTCAGGACAGAAATTATCTTATTGGAGCAGGAGGAGGAGGAGGAGGAGGAGGAAGAGGGGGTTCAGGCTGTAATCTCCATCATACTACTGAAATAAAGAAAATAAAGCTGGAGGAGAGAGGGGAAGACAGGGAGGGGGACACAGGGGAGAGAGGAGGAAACAGTGGAGAGGGAGGAGGAGAGGGAAGACAGGGGAGAGGGGAAGGGTAGACAGGGAGAGAGGGGGTCAGAAGAGGGAGTGGGAGGCAGGAGGGAGGGTAAATAGGTAGAGGGGGTGACAGGAGGGAGAGGGAAAGATGTAGGAGGGGGTGACAGGCAGGAGGGGGAAAAAGGTATAGGGGGTGACAGGAGGGAGGGGGAAAGAGGTAGAGGGGGTGACAGGAGGGAGGGGGAAAGAAGTAGAGGGGTTGACAGGACAGAGAGGGAAAGAGGTAGAGGGGGTGACAGGACAGAGGGGGAAAGAGGTATAGGGGGTGACAGGACAGAGAGGGAAAGAGGTAGAGGGGGTGACAGGAGGGAGGGGGAAAGAGGTAGAGGGGGTGACAGGAGGGAGGGGGATAGAGGTGGAGGGGGTGACAGGACAGAGAGGGAAAGAGGTAGAGGGGGTAACAGGATGGAGGGGGAAAGAGGTAGAGGGGGTGACAGGAGGGAAGGGGAAAGAGGTGGAGGGGGTGACAGGAGGGAGGGGGAAAGAGGTAGAGGGGGTGACAGGACAGAGGGGGAAAGAGGTAGAGGGGGTGACAGGAGGGAGGGGGAGAGTTCTCTGATAAAATAAACAGGCATAATGGAGCTTTCTTAGTGTCGATTTCTGGGAAAATGCATTTGAAATGACTACCATTCACCACTGCATTCAACATTACATATTACAGTAAATATAATGATTACATGTTACAGTAAATATAATGATTACATGTTACAGTAAATATAATGATTACATATTACAGTATATATAATGATTACATGTTACAGTAAATATAATGATTACATGTTACAGTAAATATAATGATTACATGTTACAGTAAATATAATGATTACATGTCACAGTAAATATAATGATTTCATATTACAGTAAATATAATGATTACATGTTGCAGTAAATATAATGATTACATGTTACAGTAAATATAATGATTACATGTTACAGTAAATATAATGATTACATGTCACAGTAAATATAATGATTACATGTTACAGTAAATATAATTATTACATGTCACAGTAAATATAATGATTACATGTCACAGTAAATATAATGATTACATGTTACAGTAAATATAATGATTACATGTTACAGTAAATATAATGATTACATATTACAGTATATATAATGATTACATATTATAGTAAATATAATGATTACATGTCACAGTAAATATAATGATTACCTGTTCCAGTAAATATAATGATTACATGTTACAGTAAATATAATGATTACATATTACAGTATATATAATGATTACATATTATAGTAAATATAATGATTACATGTCACAGTAAATATAATGATTACCTGTTCCAGTAAATATAATGATTACATGTCACAGTAAATATAATGATTACCTGTTACAGTAAATATAATGATTACCTGTTACAGTAAATATAATGATTACATGTCACAGTAAATATAATGATTACATGTTACAGTAAATATAATTATTACATGTCACAGTAAATATAATGATTACATGTCACAGTAAATATAATGATTACATGTTACAGTAAATATAATGATTACATGTCACAGTAAATATAATGATTACATGTTACAGTAAATATAATGATTACATGTTACAGTAAATATAATGATTACATATTACAGTATATATAATGATTACATATTATAGTAAATATAATGATTACATGTCACAGTAAATATAATGATTACCTGTTCCAGTAAATATAATGATTACATGTTACAGTAAATATAATGATTACATATTACAGTATATATAATGATTACATATTATAGTAAATATAATGATTACATGTCACAGTAAATATAATGATTACCTGTTCCAGTAAATATAATGATTACATGTCACAGTAAATATAATGATTACCTGTTCCAGTAAATATAATGATTACATGTCACAGTAAATATAATGATTACCTGTTCCAGTAAATATAATGATTACCTGTTACAGTAAATATAATTACAATGGTAGCTTGCCTCGTTAAATAAAATGTTTTAATGTAAAACTTTAGACAACATGCACCCACTCTGGAGAAACCAACCAGTAAATGTAACAGTAAATATAATGATTACAAAGGTAGCGTTAGACATCATAATAACAGAGGTGACAGCTCATCCCAGGCAGGTACCTATTTGTTTCCGTTTCTATTTTAGTCTTTTAGCAGACAAAATAGACCAATGGCTGTTCATCTGGGTAAGGGGATGGACTCTAGACCATACTATCAGCCAATCATGTCTGTGTATGTAAATATCTTCAAATGTGTTTCCTAACGCCCACACGATCAGGCTGAGCATTTCAAGAGCCAAAGGAGGCTCAGGGAAATAAATGATTAAAAAAGTTATTTTCATTAAATAAACACACACAGTGATTTATGAGACATACAGTGATGAGTTGAAATAACAAAGCTGACATGGGGACTTTAACTGTGTAAATAATCATTCCAGTTTCAATGGAAAGGGGGAGATACGTTGACAAGCCTCTCAGGGGTTTTCCACCTCTCCTACACATGCAGGAGAAAACCTTTTAAACCTTATCATATTGTTTTCTATTTTCATGTATGCAACAAAAAAAAAAGGACACAAATCAAAATAAATCCAACACACAATTCTACCTCAGCAGCATGGTCAACATTTATCAAGACAAAAGAGACCGATCCACTCACCTGCACGTCGTCTGAGCTAGGTTCGTAACTGGCCCTCTTGAAGGTATCAGTCACGTTTCTGAGTATCTCCACAGAGGACAGCAGGTCTCCAGCGTAGAAGTTCCTTCTCTGGGTGAGATCCAGCAGGGTCTTGGTCACCTGAGACATCCCGTCCCCCGCCAACTTCCCCTGGCCCTTAGCTAGATGGCCCTGGATCTCCAGAAGAAGAAATGAACTATGAGGTCTTATATGTTCTCTACACTATATTACAGTATATTACCACAGTATTACTACAATGATTGATTCTCTACACTATATTACAGTATATTACTACAGTATTACTACAATGATTGATTCTCTACACTATATTACAGTATATTACTACAGTATTACTACATTGATTGATTCTCTACACTATATTACAGTATATTACTACAGTATTACTACATTGATTGATTCTCTACACTATATTACAGTATATTACCACAGTATTACTACAATGATTGATTCTCTACACTATATTACAGTATATTACTACAGTATTACTACAATGATTGATTCTCTACACTATATTACAGTATATTACTACAGTATTACTACATTGATTGATTCTCTACACTATATTACAGTATATTACTACAGTATTACTACATTGATTGATTCTCTACACTATATTACAGTATATTACTACAGTATTACTACAATGATTGATTTCATTTAGAATACATTAAAAGGCCAGCCGTCCTCTAGCCTTTGGCCCAGTTAACCTGTAACCTCCAGGAGAAGGAAGAGAAGAGAGAGGACCATAAGACCCTGGCGGTCCTCTAAAGTATAGTATACACTATATTATTACAGTATTACTACAGTTTATATTACAGCTTTCCCTGACCCTCGACCTCCAGGAGAAGGAAGAGGAGGAAGAGAACTATGAGACTGTTCTCTGCAGTAGATTACTGCAATATGTGGTTTAAACTGTATACATTAACATCAGCTGTAGTGTTATTAGTCTCTATAATGTGGTTTAAACTGTCTACATTAACATCAGCTGTAGTGTTATTAGTCTCTATAATGTGGTTTAAACTGTCTACATTAACATCAGCTGTAGTGTTATTCTTTAAGTCTCTATAATGTAGTTTAAACGGTCTATATTACCATCAGCTGTAGTGTTATTAGTCTCTATAATGTGGTTTAAACTGTCTACATTAACATCAGCTGTAGTGTTATTAGTCTCTATAATGTGGTTTAAACTGTCTACATTAACATCAGCTGTAGTGTTATTAGTCTCTATAATGTGGTTTAAACTGTCTATATTAACATCAGCTGTAGTGTTATTAGTCTCTATAATGTAGTTTAAACTGTCTACATTAATATCAGCTGTAGTGTTATTAGTCTCTATAATATGGTTTATACTGTCTATATTAATATCAGCTGTAGTGTTATTAGTCTCTATAATGTGGTTTATACTGTCTATATTAATATCAGCTGTAGTGTTATTAGTCTCTATAATGTGGTTTAAACTGTCTATATTAACATCAGCTGTAGTGTTATTAGTCTCTATAATGTGGTTTATACTGTCTATATTAACATCAGCTGTAGTGTTATTAGTCTCTATAATGTGGTTTAAACTGTCTACATTAATATCAGCTGTAGTGTTATTAGTCTCTATAATGTGGTTTATACTGTCTATATTAACATCAGCTGTAGTGTTATTATTTAAGTCTCTATAATGTGGTTTATACTGTCTATATTAATATCAGCTGTAGTGTAATTAGTCTCTATAATGTGGTTTATACTGACTATATTAATATCAGCTGTAGTGTTATTAGTCTCTATAATGTGGTTTAAACTGTCTACATTAACATCAGCTGTAGTGTTATTAGTCTCTATAATGTGGTTTATACTGTCTACATTAATATCAGCTGTAGTGTTCTTAGTCTCTATAATATTGTCTACTTTCAATATCCACATTACCATATCACCAGCATTCACTGCATATATTGGAAAAGAGAGATAGAGTATGAAATAAATACAGTGAAGATGACTGATGACTGAAGAAATATCAACCATCCCCTGTATGTATTTCATATTCACAGATCTATGTCTGTCCACACATGTTGGAAAACCACTGTAGACTGAAGAGGGACGTAGAACAGTAGCAGCAGGGTAGAGAGAGTAGAGGTATGTCAGTAGCAGCAGGGTAGAGAGAGAGAGAGAGAGAGAGAGAGAGAGAGAGAGAGAGAGAGAGAGAGAGAGAGAGAGAGAGAGAGAGAGAGAGAGAGAGAGAGAGAGAGAGAGAGAGAGAGAGAGAGAGAGAGAGAGTAGAGTAGAGTAGAGTAGAGGTATGTCAGTAGTAGCAGGGTATAGAGAGGTATGTCAGTAGTAGCAGGGTATAGAGAGGTATGTCAGTAGTAGCAGGGTATAGAGAGGTATGTCAGTAGTAGCAGGGTATAGAGAGGTATGTCAGTAGTAGCAGGGTATAGAGAGGTATGTCAGTAGTAGCAGGGTATAGAGAGGTATGTCAGTAGTAGCAGGGTATAGAGAGGTATGTCAGTAGTAGCAGGGTAGAGAGAGGTATGTCAGTAGTAGCAGGGTATAGAGAGGTATGTCAGTAGTAGCAGGGTATAGAGAGGTATGTCAGTAGTAGCAGGGTATAGAGAGGTATGTCAGTAGTAGCAGGGTATAGAGAGGTATGTCAGTAGTAGCAGGGTATAGAGAGGTATGTCAGTAGTAGCAGGGTAGAGAGAGGTATGTCAGTAGTAGCAGGGTAGAGAGAGGTATGTCAGTAGTAGCAGGGTAGAGAGAGGTATGTCAGTAGTAGCAGGGTATAGAGAGGTATGTCAGTAGTAGCAGGGTATAGAGAGGTATGTCAGTAGTAGCAGGGTAGAGAGAGGTATGTCAGTAGTAGCAGGGTATAGAGAGGTATGTCAGTAGTAGCAGGGTAGAGAGAGGTATGTCAGTAGTAGCAGGGTAGAGAGAGGTATGTCAGTAGTAGCAGGGTAGAGAGAGGTATGTCAGTGGAGCGATGACATGTTGCAGGACTGGATGGGTTTAATAGTTTACATTCAGGATTCAGCTTTTAATCTCCTATATTTATCCTAATTTAAATACCAGCTTTTTTCTACCTTTATTGTTCAATTTCATTCTATTCAGTCCAATTTGTTCCGGCCTTAAATCCATTCTGGGTCAGTGAATGATGGATAGAATATTTAATAGATGTATAATAATACTATCTTGCTCTGAGAAGAAACAATATATACCTAAATACTACCAAATCATTGCTTCCACAATAGGGAAAATGGGGTTATTAAATACCCAGCCCAAAGAGGAGAAACATCAATGGGAGACGTTGGTGATATGGGGGACACTGCCAGTTGCACTAAATCAAAGAGTTGCCGAGGTCTATTCATTACAAATGAATGGTTTAATTTGCTCCCATATTGAATGTTCATCTTTGGCAACAGTGCAGTTGGGAACATTGGGTAATGGTGAATTTATGATGCGCCACAAATAGAGACTGTGAGGAAAGGGGAGAAAAAAAGGAGGAGAGAAGAGGAGAGGAGAGGAGAGGAGAGGAGAGGAGAGGAGAGGAGAGGAGAGGAGAGGAAGAGGAGAGGAGAGGAGAGGAGAGGAGAGGAGAGGAGAGGAGAGGAGAGGACAGGAGAGAAGAGGACAGGAGAGGACAGGAGAGGACAGGACAGGAGAGGAGAGAAGAGGAGAGGAGAGAAGAGGACAGGAGAGGAGAGGAGAGGAGAGGAGAGGAGAGGAGAGGAGAGGAGAGGAGATGAGAGGAGAGGAGAGGAGAGGACAGGAGAGGGAGAGGAGAGGAAGAGAAGTACAGTAGACCTACTGAAGATAGACCTACTGATTGCTGCAGGTATCTATATTCATTGGTTATGCAGCGGGCATAGCTGGGTGGTTCCCAATAGGCCACACCCCGGTGATCCAGAGAGCAGCGTCGACTAGTGGTGCCTGTGGAAGACAGGATTGAAAGAGAGAGACAGATGGGTGGAGAGAGAGAGGGGAGAGAGAGAGGGGGTAGACGGTAGATGGAAAGGGGCGAAGGACAGAGAGAGAAAGAGAAATAGAGAGGGATACAGATATGGAAGGGGGAGCAGATGGGAGGGGAGGGGACCAGAGATAGAGGATGAGAGAGAGAGCCAGAGCGTGAGAGAAAAATACAGAGAACAGAGAAAGAAATAAGAACAGAATCAAAGAAAGGTAGAGAGGAAAGATAGGGAGTCGGCAGAGATTAGGAGAAAGAGAGAGGGAGAGGATGAGAGAGGGAGAAGGAGAGGAGAGAGAGAGAGAGAGAGAGAGAGAGAGAGAGAGAGAGAGAGAGAGAGAGAGAGAGAGAGAGAGAGAGAGAGAGAGAGAGATTAATACTTGTTCATAGGAGACTTATCTTCCTTGTGTAATTTCCCTCAGCCCCTCACATCTTCCAGTGGAAGTTTAAGGCTGAAAATACACTGTAGCTATTGGAAGCCATATGCTGCTTCTGTGTTTGTTCAATAGTGTTAAAGGTTAAAGGTTACATACAGCAGAGATATCTACACCAATGTCTTACATACAGCAGAGATATCTACACCAATGTCTTACACACATCAGAGATATCTACACCAATGTCTTACAATCAGCAGAGATATCTACACCAATGTCTAACATACAGCAGAGATATCTACACCAATGTCTAACATACAGCAGAGATATCTACACCAATGTCTTACATACAGCAGAGATATCTACACCAATGTCTTACATACAGCAGAGATATCTACACCAATGTCTTACATACAGCAGAGATATCTACACCAATGTCTAACATACAGCAGAGATATCTACACCAATGTCTTACATACAGCAGAGATATCTACACCAATGTCTCTCACATCATCTGTGCATATGTGTTCAACTACAACAAGGCATGTCCACACATGAAAATAAATGAATTGGATACACTGTGTCAGGGTATCAACGTCAGTACAACCATACTAAAATACTAACACTGACACTGATATGGACACACACACACACACACACACACACACACACACACACACACACACACACACACACACACACACACACACACACACACACACAGACGCGCATGCACTGACACGCACACGTGCACGCACACACACACACACATGCACACACACGCACACACACTTACCATCCCCCAATCTACTGAGCACTCTGTTTCCTCAACACAATCCCCCACCCCACTGAGCACTCTGTTTCCTCAACACAATCCCCCACCCCACTGAGCCTCCTGTTTCCTCAACACAATCCCCCACCCCACTGAGCCTCCTGTTTCCTCAACACAATCCCCCACCCCACTGAGCACTCTGTTTCCTCAACACAATCCCCCACCCCACTGAGCCTCCTGTTTCCTCAACACAATCCCCCACCCCACTGAGCCTCCTGTTTCCTCAACACAATCCCCCACCCCACTGAGCACTCTGTTTCCTCAACACAATCCCCCACCCCACTGAGCACCCTGTTTCCTCAACACAATCCCCCACCCCACTGAGCCCCCTGTTTCCTCAACACAATCCCCCACCTCACTGAGCCTCCTGTTTCCTCAACACAATCCCCCACCCCACTGAGCCTCCTGTTTCCTCAACACAATCCCCCACCCCACTGAGCCTCCTGTTTCCTCAACACAATCCCCCACCCCACTGAGCACTCTGTTTCCTCAACACAATCCCCCACCCCACTGAGCCTCCTGTTTCCTCAACACAATCCCCCACCCCACTGAGCCTCCTGTTTCCTCAACACAATCCCCCACCCCACTGAGCCTCCTGTTTCCTCAACACAATCCCCCTGGTTCTGTTTTCATCTCTTTTCACAGTCAAGATAGAACTCTGGCTCCCAAATGGCACCCTATTCCCTACACTGTGCCCTAGTTTTGACCAAGACCAAAAGTAGAGCTTCATATAGGGAATAGGGTGCCATTTGGGACACAGGCCCTTCTATTATAACCACACACCTCCTGCACTTTTCAATGTCCTCTGTGTCCAGCGGTGTGATAGTGGAATCAGACAGAGAGTGTGGTGGGGGACATGTGGGTTCAGTGTGACCACTTCCCTGCTTCACTTTCTACCTTTCACAATACAGACACACACAACCACAGCAGCTTATCAGTCCCACCACATGGATCAAACAACAGGCACACTGTGGAGCCATCAGGTGTCTGATTAAGACCAGGAGGAGGGAAGGGGAGGGGAGGAGGAGGGGAGTGGAGGAGGGGAGGGGACGGGAGGGGAGGGGAGGGGAGGGGAGGGGAGAAGGAGGAGGAGGAGAGGAGGAGGAGAGGAGGGGAGGAGGAGGAGAGGAGGGGCGGAGGGGATGAGGGGAAGGGGAGGGAGAGGAGAGGAGGAGCCATGAGGTCTTTGATAAAGGGAAGGAGGAGGAGGAAGAAGAGGAGGAGGTTAGGGGGAGGGAGAGGTAGAAAACAGCAGTTAGAAAGTGCCATGCTGTTGTAGGCAATATAATCATAGTTAGCCTAGTAATATGTCCCTGTCTTTGGCTATAGGCTATTTGAAAACACATTGACATAATGCTGTGAGGGTCAATGCAATGCAAATAGGGAAATCTGTTCAGTAGAAACATACCCACTGCATCTCAAATGGCACCCTATTCCCTATGTAGTGCAGAACTTAGAAATAAAACAGTGCATTGTATAGAAAATAGGGAGTCGTTTGGGACACAGGCACCGTGTAAAGCACTTCCAATCCGTCACAGCAGGAATGGATGTGTCAGTGGAATGTGACAGGGACATATCCATCACCACTAGTCCTCTCTACACATGAGTAATGGACAGAAAGCTCCCAATGAAACCTCTACATAATAGCCCCTGGAAAATGACTCATTTCATTATCAACTAAGTTACAGCAGAACGTTTCAAAGTGCTCTAGTTTCTCTTGGTTCATTATTCAGTCAATGGCCAAACAGCGGCTGGAGTCTGAATTCAGACCAACAAGACTATCCAATTTTTAAACTGTTAATTTGTATTTTTTTGTTATGAATCGAAGTTAAAAAAGTGAAGACTTGAATAAAAAAATAGGATAAGTGAGTTGGTACGACAAGTGTTTGATACGACGCTCACATGCCCCACAGGCAGCGGTGGTAACCACTAGGATAGACAAAACCCCAGGGCATGACTGTGTTCTTACCTGTAGCATTAGGAGGACACAGACACGCACGCACGCACGCACGCACGCACACACACACACACACACACACACACACACACACACACACACACACACACACACACACACACACACACCATAGCACACCATCACCATAGCATCTCCCACCTGTAGCACGCGCTCCAGCAGGTATATCTCTCTAGTCACCCCCAAAACCAATTCTTTCTTTGGCCGCCTCTCCTTCCAGTTCTCTGCTGCCAATGACTGGAACGAACTACAAAAATTTCTGAAACTGGAAACACTTATCTCCCTCACTAGCTTTAAGCACCAACTGTCAGAGCAGCTCACAGATTACTGCACCTGTACATAGCCCACCTATAATTTAGCCCAAACAACTACCTCTTTCCCTACCCTTATTTAATTTATTTATTTATTTTGCTCCTTTGCACCCCATTATTTTTATTTCTACTTTGCACATTCTTCCACTGCAAATCTACCATTCCAGTGTTTTACTTGCTATATTGTATTTACTTTGCCACCATGGCCTTTTTTTGCCTTTTACCTCCCTTATCTCACCTCATTTGCTCACATCGTATATAGACTTGTTATACTGTATTATTGACTGTATGTTTGTTTTACTCCATGTGTAACTCTGTGTCGTTGTTTGTGTCGAACTGCTTTGCTTTATCTTGGCCAGGTCGCAGTTGTAAATGAGAACTTGTTCTCAACTTGCCTACCTGGTTAAATAAAGGTTAAATAAATAAAAACACACACACACACACACACACACACACACACACACACACACACACACACACACACACACACACACACACACACACACACACACATACACACACGTGTCCTTACCCGTGGCATTGGGAGGACACCTGTTGAAGGCCAGTTCTCCTGAAGGTGTTCTTCTCCACACCATGGCTACAGTGTAGTCCTCCAGACAGATCTCATAGGGCGCTGGGGAGGGAACCGTACACAACACATCGCTGGGTTATTGCTGACTAGGCCAGAAGAGGCTGGTGGGAGGAGTTACAGGAGGATGTGCTCGTTGTAATGGAATTTTTGGAACGGAGTCAAACGTGGTTTCCATTAAGGGTTGGAACTGGTTCAGGGAACAGAACCGAAAACCGGAAAATAACAATTAGGAACGGAACCCGAACCATAAACTAAAGTTATCTATACTGTTCCAGAAGAGAACCGTTATTTTAAAAGCATGCAAACTGGTTAAAAACGTTATTTTATGGTCCAGGCATTTTTTTACAGTCCCACAGCCTTCAGTCTGTCACTCAGAAATTACGATGATTATTAATATTATTATTATGATGATTATTATGATTAGAATGATTATTATAATGATTATTATAATTATTGTAACGATGATGATTATTATGATTATAATGGTTATGATTATTATTTGTATTTAATTTATTATCATTAATAATTGTGTTATTATTGTTATTATTATTATTATTTCTGTTTTTGTACTATTATATATATTATTATTATTATTATTATTTTTAGTGTTATTATTATTTGTAGTGTTATTATTATTTGTAGTGTTATTATTATTTGTAGTGTTATTATTATTTGTAGTGTTAGTATTATTTGTATTATTTGTAGTGTTATTATTATTTGTATTATTTGTAGTGTTCTTATTATTTGTATTATTGGTAGTGTTATTATTATTTGTAGTGTTAGTATTATTTGTAGTGTTATTATTATTTGTAGTGTTAGTATTATTTGTAGTGTTATTATTATTTGTAGTGTTATTATTATTTGTAGTGTTATTATTATTTGTAGTGTTAGTATTATTTGTAGTGTTATTATTATTTGTAGTGTTATTATTATTTGTAGTGTTAGTATTATTTGTATTATTTGTAGTGTTCTTATTATTTGTATTATTTGTAGTGTTAGTATTATTTGTATTATTTGTAGTGTTATTATTATTTTTAGTGTTATTATTATTTGTAGTGTTATTATTATTTGTAATGTTATTATTATTTGTAGTGTTATTATTATTTGTAGTGTTAGTATTATTTGTATTATTTGTAGTGTTATTATTATTTGTATTATTTGTAGTGTTCTTATTATTTGTATTATTTGTAGTGTTCTTATTATTTGTATTATTTGTAGTGTTATTATTATTTGTAGTGTTATTATTATTTGTAGTGTTATTATTATTTGTAGTGTTAGTATTATTTGTATTATTTGTAGTGTTATTATTATTTGTATTATTTGTAGTGTTCTTATTATTTGTATTATTTGTAGTGTTATTATTATTTGTATTGTTATTATTATTTGTAGTGTTATTATTATTTGTAGTGTTAGTATTATTTGTAGTGTTATTATTATTTGTAGTGTTATTATTATTTGTAGTGTTATTATTATTTGTAGTGTTATTATTATTTGTAGTGTTATTATTATTTGTAGTGTTATTATTATTTGTAGTGTTAGTATTATTTGTAGTGTTATTATTATTTGTAGTGTTATTATTATTTGTAGTGTTATTATTATTTGTAGTGTTATTATTATTTGTAGTGTTATTATTATTTGTAATGTTATTATTATTTGTAGTGTTATTATTATTTGTAGTGTTATTATTATTTGTAGTGTTAGTATTATTTGTAGTGTTGTTATTATTTGTAGTGTTATTATTATTTGTAGTGTTATTATTATTTGTAGTGTTAGTATTATTTGTAGTGTTATTATTATTTGTAGTGTTATTATTATTTGTAGTGTTAGTATTATTTGTAGTGTTAGTATTATTTGTAGTGTTATTATTATTTGTAGTGTTATTATTATTATTATAATAATTTTTAGTATTATTATTATTGCAGCGTCTGCCTGCCAGCTGGAAATGTTTGCCAGTGGGGGTGTGTCTGTGTTGAGTCTACCTGCCCCTCCCCTGTGAAGCATAGGTTACTGTAGCCTACTGACAACATTACAAGTGTAATTCAGAAATTAGGGAGAGATGTTTAATTAAAGAATAAATTATTTACTTTTTCAATGCTAGTTAAGGATACTATCGTTATCACGTTTCACATTGGATTTTTTAACTACAAAAAGGTAAGAGTTTGATTTTAATTCTAGTGCTGCTCTGCACACACAAGCTAGTTAGCTGGTTAGCTCGTTAGCTCGTTAGCTCGTTAGCTCATTAGCTCGTTAGCTAGTTAGCTATTAGCTAGCTAACATTTGCTCTGGTCCAATGTTAAACCAACTCGGATGTTCAAAGATATTCAAAGTTCCTCCATAGAAGCTGCTCCTCCTCTGTGTGTCTAATTCAGATAAGGATGTCATAACAAGATGCCCAGCGCTTCAAGGCAAGCTTCCTCCAAACTCTCTCGCTCTCCCTCACCCTCAAAATGTCAGTTACATCTCACGCCCTACACTGTGACTGGCAGCACAGTGTGTGTTTGTCTTTCATTACGATTAAACCATGCTGTTATGGCAAAATACAATTTGCTATTAATGTTTAAAAAAATACACATTTCAGATGTTTAAAAAGGAACAGAAAGGAACAATTAAAACCCATTGTTTGTTGGGGTTCAGAACCGGTTCAGAACTTTATTTTGCTGGTTGAAACAGTGGAACAGAACCCCAAAAATAATAAATCTGTTTAGGACAAAACGATTTGAAAATAATTTTGGTTCCAACCCCTGGTTTGACATCATTCCATTAATTACAAGGAGCCTGTCCTCCTATATCTCCTCCCACCAGCCTCCTCTATAATTGCATAAGTGTAGACTAGATTGTAACTAGATTGTAACTAGATTGTAACTACATTGTAACTACATTGTAACTACATTGTAATACATGAACATGCTGTAGTTGTAAAATGGTTTCTTTGTGTTGGATTAAACTGTTTAAAATAGAACCGGTGTGAAAAAGATTGATAATGGGAACTGCTTCCTTACAGTCTTCTACAACAGAAACAATGCCACTCTTTACAGGGTGATAATGGTCAAACAAAAGATTGCATTTGCATTAATCGCTGTGGTAGCGAACAGTCTCCATGGAGATAAAAACAGGTGGGTTAATCAACACCATCAATTAATATTAAGATATTAATCATACATTAGGACCTAGACAAAATAAAACTCTCTTATTCTCTCCCTCTATTCTCTCTCTCTCTCAATTCTCGCTCTCGCTATCTCTCTCTCTCTATCCTCTTTCTCTTTATTGTCTCGCTCTCTCTATTCTCTCTCTCTCTCTCTCTCTCTCTCTTTATCTCACTCTCTTATTCTCTCTCTCTCTTTATCTCTCTCTCAATTCTCGCTCTCTCTTTATCTCTCTCTCTATCCTCTTTCTCTTTATCTCGCTCTCTCTATTCTCTCTCTCTCTATCCTCTCTCTCTTTTCATTTCTCTCTCTATATATATTCTCTCTCTAACAGCTTCCTCTTAAAGCTACAGTCTGTGATTTGGGAAGCTGTTCAATGGTCATTTCAATTCTTGATGTTTACCCATTGGTTGTTGAAGAATAGACAACAACCTACAGTATACATATCTCATGAGTTTAGCACAACTGTCAAACTTTATCGTAACCCAAAATAGAAGCTTTTTATTACTCCGTTGTTGAATTCATTGTTGAATTGCAAATTATCTTTCCAGGCTCTGTCTATTTTCAGAGCTGAAGCTGGGTTGCCTACCCTCTGCTTTATGTAAGTCTTATCAGTTCCTCCTACAGGAACAGAAAGGCACGTCACTCTTCCTCAGCGAAGAGGAAGATCATTATCTTCACTCCACGCTTCCAGTTAATTGACTCTTGCAGTCTCACTTATGGTGGTTATGGGGTTATCGTTACCTGGGCAACGCTGGTCACTGCACTTGCGGACTTCATCCCCTGTGCCCTCGCACTGTTGCCCGGTGACCGCTGCCCCCTGGCACACCCGCGCCCGCCTCTGCCAACCCCCGTCACATGATTTGGAGCAGCCACTCCAAGGCCCCCAGGGATTCCACTGGCCATTGGCTGAGGAGGAGAGACAGATCAGTTAAACCATTGGCTGAGGAGGAGACAGATCAGTTAAACCACTGGCCATTGGCTGAGGAGGAGAGACAGATCAGTTAAACCACTGGCCATTGGCTGAGGAGGAGAGACAGATCAGTTAAACCACTGGCCATTCGCTGAGGAGGAGAGACAGATCAGTTAAACCCCTGGCCGTTGGCTGAGGAGGAGACAGATCAGTTAAACCACTGGCCATTGGCTGAGGAGGAGAGACAGATCAGTTAAACCACTGGCCATTGGCTGAGGAGGAGAGACACACCACTGTTAAACAACTGGCCAATGGCTGAGAAGTTAGACCCATGGCCAATGCGTGAGAAGTTATACCCCTGGCCATTGGCTGAGGAGTTAGACCCCTGGCCATTGGCTGAGGAGTTAGACCCCTGGCCATTGGCTGAGGAGTTAGACCCCTGGCCATTGGCTGAGGAGTTAGACCCCTGGCCAATGGCTGAGAAGTTAGACCCATGGCCAATGCGTGAGAAGTTATACCCCTGGCCATTGGCTGAGGAGTTAGACCCCTGGCCATTGGCTGAGGAGTTAGACCCCTGGCCATTGGCTGAGGAGGTAGACCGTTGACCATTGGCTGAGGAGTTAGACCCCTGGACATTGTCTGAGGAGTTAGACCCTTGGCCATTGGCTGAGGAGTTAGACCCCTGGCCATTGTCTGTGGAAGAGACACATCACTGTTAAAAGGGTCTCTTTCTCAAATGCCTAAATATCTGTCCTCTCCTTGTGTCCTCTCCTTGTGTCCTATCCGATTGTCCTCTCCTTATGTTATATCCTCGTGTCATATTCTTGTTTCCTCCCCTTGTTCCCTCTCCTTATTTCCTCTCCTTGTGTCCTCTGCTGATTGTTAAAAACTTGACAGGTAAAACATTATGGTGGCAGCTCATCATTAGGCTGGCTTTGTCCTGGTCAGTTCATTCAGAGCAGAGTGATGAAGGAGTGGAAATTAGTACAGTAGATGATGGATTTTAAAACAAGTAGCAAGAGAGCCTCTGGACTCCATCTTTTCTCCCCAACATCCAATCGGTTGTTAGTAAAGCATGACCAATAAGTAATCTCTATTTTATTGCCATCAGCCAGTCGTTCTTTCAATTTCTATAACGGCACTGGGGCCCCTGGGGATACCTGGGAAGACTCATGAGACAATAGTCCTACTGGTACAATGCACATCAGGGGCTACTTCAGGGGTACCTGGGAAGACTCATGAGACAATAGTCCTACTGGTACAATGTACATCAGGGGGTACTTCAGGGGTACCTGGGAAGACTCATGAGACAATAGTCCGACTGGTAAAATGCACATCAGGGGGTACTTCAGGGGTACTCTGAGAAGACTCATGAGACAATAGTCCTACTGGTAAAATGCACATCAGGGGGTACTTCAGGGGTACTCTGGGAAGACTCATGAGACAATAGTCCTACTGGTAAAATGCACATCAGGGGGTACTTCAGGGGTACTCTGGGAAGCGCAAAATGTTGTTGGTGGTACAGTAACCGAAAAATGTTGTGAATCACAGCTCTAAGATGCCACACGACCTTGACCATTCTATGTGCTACGTCCCCCATGCAGCTCTACTATGATGTGTAGCTAGAAGATGTGAATTCATTCTTACACAGACACAGTAGGTGGGATTATAGATACTGGGACACCTGGGAGCGTGTCCCAAAGGCCACCCTATTCCCTATATAGTGCACTACTTTTGACTAGGGACTCAGGGAATAGGGTGCCATTTGGCACAAAGCCCTGGACATGTTTTATAGTACCCAGAGATATAGTAAAATAAAAAAAGAAGAAGAAGTTTTTGGCAGAATTTTATCCAGATTTAATGAATAAAATGACTCTGATAATACTTGTAATAATGAGGAATATGTCTCCTTTTATGGCTGGGGAGGCTGCTCTGTGACTGCGGTGATAACTTTCCTCACTTTGCCAATATTAAAAGGCCTTTTATGATAAAGTTTCCCAAAGCAGTGGCATGTTTTATGTCTTTTTAATGAACACAGTAAAATCGAGCATTAGGCAAAAACAGATGGTCCCCCTGAGCCAAACAGTTAATCACATGACCTTCTCTGAAAGGTAGAACAACCCTGGGAAGGGGTCACACTCCTCTATTTCATCTCTCCATCCCTCCTCCCTCCACCCCACCTGTATTTACCCCTTCTCCATACACGGGTCTAACCTCAGTGGAGTTCTGAAATGGACAGACATGATCCCGACCACGTTCATAACACAACAAGTCAGTAGAGCAACGTTGACCTATGTTACACCAGCGTGTGGTGGGAGAGCATCGCTGTCTCCCAGTCCTCTATGACATTATTCATGTATTAGTGAGCATCGCTGTCTCCCAGTCCTCTATGACATTATTCATGTATTAGTGAGCATCGCTGTCTCCCAGTCCTATATGACATTATTCATGTATTAGTGAGCATCGCTGTCTCCCAGTCCTCTGTGACATTATTCATGTATTAGTGAGCATCGCTGTCTCCCAGTCCTCTGTGACATTATTCATGTATTAGTGAGCATCGCTGTCTCCCAGTCCTCTATGACATTATTCATGTATTAGTGAGCATCGCTGTCTCCCAGTCCTCTGTGACATTATTCATGTATTAGTGAGCATCGCTGTCTCCCAGTCCTCTGTGACATTATTCATGTATTAGTGAGCATCGCTGTCTCCCAGTCCTCTGTGACATTATTAATGTATTAGTGAGCATCGCTGTCTCCCAGTCCTATATGACATTATTCATGTATTAGTGAGCATCGCTGTCTCCCAGTCCTCTATGACATTATTCATGTATTAGTGAGCATCGCTGTCTCCCAGTCCTCTATGACATTATTCATGTATTAGTGAGCATCGCTGTCTCCCAGTCCTATATGACATTATTCATGTATTAGTGAGCATCGCTGTCTCCCAGTCCTCTGTGACATTATTCATGTATTAGTGAGCATCGCTGTCTCCCAGTCCTCTGTGACATTATTCATGTATTAGTGAGCATCGCTGTCTCCCAGTCCTCTATGACATTATTCATGTATTAGTGAGCATCGCTGTCTCCCAGTCCTCTGTGACATTATTCATGTATTAGTGAGCATCGCTGTCTCCCAGTCCTCTGTGACATTATTAATGTATTAGTGAGCATCGCTGTCTCCCAGTCCTATATGACATTATTCATGTATTAGTGAGCATCGCTGTCTCCCAGTCCTCTGTGACATTATTCATGTATTAGTGAGCATCGCTGTCTCCCAGTCCTCTGTGACATTATTCATGTATTAGTGAGCATCGCTGTCTCCCAGTCCTCTATGACATTATTCATGTATTAGTGAGCATCGCTGTCTCCCAGTTTCTGTTACATTATTCATGTATTAGTGAGCATCGCTGCCTCCCAGTCCTCTGTGACATTATTCATGTATTAGTGAGCATCGCTGTCTCCCAGTCCTCTGTTACATTATTCATGTATTAGTGAGCATCGCTGTCTCCCAGTCCTCTGTGACATTATTCATGTATTAGTGAGCATCGCTGTCTCCAAAGTCCTCTGTTACATTATTCATGCATTAGTGAGCTTCGCTGTCTCCCAGTCCTCTGTTAGCATCGCTGTCTCCCAGTCTTCTGTGACATTATTCATGTATTAGTGAGCATCGCTGTCTCCCAGTCCTCTATGACATTATTCATGTATTAGTGAGCATCGCTGTCTCCCAGTCCTCTATGACATTATTCATGTATTAGTGAGCATCGCTGTCTCCCAGTCCTCTATGACATTATTCATGTATTAGTGAGCATCGCTGTCTCCCAGTCCTCTATGACATTATTCATGTATTAGTGAGCATCGCTGTCTCCCAGTCCTCTGTTACATTATTCATGTATTAGTGAGCATCGCTGTCTCCCAGTCCTCTATGACATTATTTATGTATTAGTGAGCATCGCTGTCTCCCATTCCTCTATGACATTATTCATGTATTAGTGAGCATCGCTGTCTCCCAGTCCTCTGTGACATTATTCATGTATTAGTGAGCATCGCTGTCTCCCAGTCCTCTGTTACATTATTCATGTACTAGTGTAAAAATCCCATGTGAAGATGAGAGTTCCAGGGTTCTGACTTGATACATTCAGACTGCTAGCAGTCCACTAACACTACGCTGACATCTAAGTGTTGGGAATACCTCAGAGACAAACAGCATAGCAAACACTGAACTAACTCAAATCAAATCAAATTGTATTTATCACATGCGCCGAATACAGTGAAATGCTTACTTACGAGCCCTTAACCAGCAATGCAGTTTTAAGAAAATAGCAAAAACAAAAAAAGTAAGAGATAAGAATAACAAATAATTAAAGAGCAACAGTAAATAACAATAGCGGGGCTTTATACAGTTGGTACCGGTACAGAGGCAATGTGGAGGCTATATACAGGGGGTACCGGTACAGAGTCAATGTGGCGGCTATATACAGGGGGTACTGGTACAGAGACAATGTGGAGGCTATATACAGGGGGTACCGGTACAGAGTCAATGTGGCGGCTATATACAGGGGGTACCGGTACAGAGTCAATTTGGCGGCTATATACAGGGGGTACCGGTACAGAGTCAATGTGGCGGCTATATACAGGGGGTACTGGTACAGAGACAATGTGGAGGCTATATACAGGGGGTACCGGTACAGAGTCAATGTGGAGGCTATATACAGGGGGTACCGGTACAGAGTCAATGTGGGCTATATACAGGGGGTACCGGTACAGAGTCAATGTGGCGGCTATATACAGAGGGTACCGCTAAAGAGTCAATGTGGAGGCTATATACAGGGGGTACCGGTACAGAGTCAATGTGGCGGCTTTATACAGGGGGTACCGGTACAGAGTCAATGTGCCGGCTTTATACAGGGGGTACCGGTACAGAGTCAATGTGGCGGCTATATACAGGGGGTACTGGTACAGAGACAATGTGGAGGCTATATACAGGGGGTACCGGTACAGAGTCAATGTGGAGGCTATATACAGGGGGTACCGGTACAGAGTCAATTTGGCGGCTATATACAGGGGGTACCGGTACAGAGTCAATGTGGCGGCTATATACAGGGGGTACTGGTACAGAGACAATGTGGAGGCTATATACAGGGGGTACCGGTACAGAGTCAATGTGGAGGCTAAATACAGGGGGTACCGGTAGAGAGTCAATGTGGAGGCTATATACAGGGGGTATCGGTACAGAGTCAATGTGGAGGCTATATACAAGGGGTACCGGTACAGAGTCAATGTGGAGGCTATATACAGGGTTTACTGGTACAGAGTCAGTGTGGCGGCTATATACAGGGGGTACCGGTACAGAGTCAATGTGGCGGCTATATACAGGGGGTACCGGTACAGAGTCAATGTGGGCTATATACAGGGGGTACCGGTACAGAGTCAATGTGGCGGCTATATACAGAGGGTACCGGTACAGAGTCAATGTGGAGGCTATATACAGGGGGTACCGGTACAGAGTCAATGTGGCGGCTTTATACAGGGGGTACCGGTACAGAGTCAATGTGGCGGCTTTATACAGGGGGTACCGGTACAGAGTCAATGTGGAGGCTATATACAGGGGGTACCGGTACAGAGTCAATGTGGAGGCTATATACAGGGGGTATCGGTACAGAGTCAATGTGGAGGCTATATACAGGGGGTACCGGTACAGAGTCAATGTGGAGGCTATATACAGGGGGTACTGGTACAGAGTCAATGTGCCGGTATCGAGGTACAGTAATTCAGGTAATATGTATAGTACATGTAGGTAGAGTTATTGAAGTGATTATTAAAGTAACTACATGAATAACACAAATACAGTATATCTAACAGGATTTTATACATCTAATTGATGGGACCTGGAAACGTTTTTTTTTTCCGGTAGTGTAGTTGGCATTATCAAGAGGGTCGGCCATGTGTGTTTGCAAGGCGGACGTTCTGGGTTCTAGTCTCTGTGTGAGCTGGTTCAGGAGGAAGTGGTATGGCTGAGCAAGCACAGTGACGTCCGTCACTTCTACATACACCCTGTCAGCCAGGATCTGACCTGTCTGGATTGTATAACTGTCACTTCTACATACACCCTGTCAGCCAGGCTCTGACCTGTCTGGATTGTATAACTGTCTGGCCCCTGCCCAGTGCTAGATTGACCAAAAGTCTTTATTCTGAACTCTTATTGCAGTAGGTACAGATACTGTAGTAGTTTTGTATTCAGAATTACATTTGCATGACATGTTCATATGGTTCATAGCATGTATTTTGTATGGTGATTCAGAAGATGAATTTATTTGATTAAAAGGATAGTTCACCAAAATGACACCGTGTTCAAATCATCCAAAATTAGTGCTGAGAGATTAGTGCTACTTGAGGTCGGTTCGTTTTCAGTTAGATTCATAAATTGGATGCTGTTTTCTTGGCATTAAATGCACTATGTATTGTGTGGGTTGAATGCTGTAACAACACTGAATAAAACAATTAATACAAGTCCCATGATGGTAGTGACTTCCCATTACTGCTGATCACTTATTAACCATCCTTTATTTATTTTAATAAAATATTTGTTTTATTTGATGACTTTAATATTTAATTCCAAGTCATCATCTCATCTCTATAGAGCTGCTGTCTGACATAATCTCTATTTTATTAGTTCTTCAAAGTAAATAAGGCATATTTTTATGACTGCTGAATACCAACTATCAATCACTTAGATCATGTAAGTGATGTAAACTATCGGCCTAAATCGAATCTCCATTTCCTCTCAAACATTTTTGAAAAAGCTGTTGCGCAGCAACTCACTGCCTTCCTGAAGACAAACAATGTATACGAAATGGTTCAGTCTGGTTTTAGACCCCATCATAGCACTGAGACCGCACTTGTGAAGGTGGTAAATTACCATTTAATGGGGTCAGACTGAGGCTCTGCATCTGTCCTCGTGCTCCTAGACCTCAGTGCTGCTTTTGATACCATCGATCACCACATTCTTTTGGAGAGATTGGAAACCCAAATTGGTCTACACCAACAAGTTCTGGCCTGGTTTAGATCTTATCTGTCGGAAAAATATTAGGTTTTCTCTGTGAATGGTTTGTCCTCTGACAAATCAACTGTACATTTCGGTGTTCCTCAAGGTTCCGTTTTAGGACCACTATTGTTTTCATTATATATTTTACCTCTTGGGGATGTCATTCGAAAGCATAATGTTAACTTTCACTGCTATGCGGATGACACACAGCTGTACATTTCAATGAAACATAGTGAAGCCCCAGAAATGCCTTCGCTAGAAGCCTGTGTTTCAGACATAAGGAAGTGGATGGCTGCAAACTTTCTACTTTTAAACTCGGACAAAACAGAGATGTTTGTTCTAGGTCACAAGAAACTAAGAGATCTTCTGTTGAATCTGACAATAAATCTCGATGGTTGTACAGTCGTCTGAAATAAAACTGTGGAGGACCTCGGCATTACTCTGGACCCTGATCTCTCTTTTGACGTACATATCAAGACTGTTTCAAGGACAGCTTTTTCCATTAACATAACATCGCAAAAATCAGAGACTTTCTGTCGAAAACTACTACTGCAATGCCCTACTTTCCGGATACCTGGATAAAGCACTAAATAAAATTCAGTTAGTGCTAAATACGGCTGCTAGAATCCTGACTAGAACCAAAAACAAGAACCATATTACTCCAGTGCTAGCCTCTCTACACTGGCTTCCTGTTATGGCAAGGACTGATTTCAAGGTTTTACTGCTAACCTAAAAAGCATTACATGGGCTTGCTTCTAACTATCTTTCCGATTTGGTCCTGCCGTACATACCTACACGTACGCTACGGTCACAAGACGCAGTCCTCCTAATTGTCCCTAGAATTTCTAAGCAAACAGCTGGAGCCAGGGCTTTCTCCTATAGAGCTCAATTTTTATGGATTGGTCTTCCTACCCATGTGAGAGACGTAGACTCGGTCTCAACCTTTAATTATTTATTGACGATTTCATCTCTTCAGTAGGTCCTATGATTGAGTGTAGTCTGGCCCAGGAGTGTGAAGGTGAACGGAAAGGCACTGGAGCAACAAACCGCCCTTGCTGTCTCTGCCTGGCCGGTTCCCCTCTTTCCACTGGGATTCTCTGCCTCTAACCCTATTACAGGGGCTGAGTCACTGGCTTACTGGTGCTCTTCTATGCCGTCCCTAGCAGGGGTGCGTCACTTGAGTGGGTTGAGTCACTGAAGTGCTCTACCTGTCTGGATTGGCGCCCCCTCCTGGGTTATACCGTGGCGGAGATCTTTGTGAGCTATACTCTGCCTTGTCTCAGGATGGTAAGTTAGTGGTTGAAGATATCCCTCCAGTGGTGTGGGGGCTGTGCTTTGGCAAAGTGGGTGGGGTTATATCCTGCCTGTTTGGCCCTGTCTGGGGGTATCATCAGATGGGGCCACAGTGTCTCCTGACCCCTCCTGTCTCAGGCCTCCAGTATTTATGCTGCAGTAGTTTATGTGTCGGGGGGCTAGGGTCAGTCTGTTATATCTAGAGTATTTCTCCTCCTCTGGTGTCCTGTGTGAATTTAAGTATGCTCTCTCTAATTCTCTCTTTCTCTCTTTCTTTCTCTCTCTCGGAGGACCTGAGCCCTAGGACAATGCCTCAGAACTACCTGGCACGCTGACTCCTTGTTGTTCCCAGTCCACCTGGCCGTGCTGCTGCTCCAGTTTCAACTGTTCTGCCTGCGGCTATGGAACCCTGAAATCTTCACTGTGATTACTATTACTTGACAATGCTGGTCATTTATGAACATTTGAACATCTTGGCCATGTTCTGTTATAATCTCCACCCAGTACAGCCAGAAGAGGACTGGCCAACCCCCATAGCCTGGTTCCTCTCTAGGTTTCTTCCTAGGTTTTGGCCTTTCTATGGAGTTTTTCCTAGCCACCATGCTTTTACACCTGCATTGCTTGCTGTTTGGGGTTTTAGGCTGGGTTTCTGTACATCACTTTGATATATCAGCTGATGGAAGAAGGGCTATATAAATACATTTTAAAATAAAGAAATTTGATGTATTTTCAGGTAGAGATACCTTGCGAAGCAACTACCCTCTATATCTATCTTCTATCTCTCCTCTCTCTCTCTGTGTCTTTCCCATATTAACCTAATGTAGCAGGCCTATAGAAACACACAGAACGGACAAGTAGGCACGCAATGGATTATGGTCATTGCAGTTAATTACCATATTTACCAACTCCCTACTACATCGCACAGTTGGGGCTTGATGTGATCTATCTCTAGAGAAACTACTTAATGTGCACATTGAGCTCACAGAAAAAGAAAACAAAATGAACTAAATGGAATTAAAATAATTGAACCGACATCATTGAATTAGTTGTTTCAAAACCCCAAAATAACCTCAGTTTCAGTTCATCACTCAGCACTATCTATAAGAGACTTTGTTGAGATTCACAATCAATTTTAGATACTTTTGGATGATTTGAACATGATGTGCAAAACTGCTAATATTGGTCCCATGACTTGAATGGAAATTGTGACACAAATGCTAAAATATTAACTAAGCGAAACTAAACCATACTGTATCATGGATTGCTGTCATACCTTGTCCATAGACAGTTTACAGCGTAGGAAAACCAATGTGTAATTTTGTAATTTGGGTGAACTATTCCTTTAAGTTTATTTGGACAGGGACAATGTCCAACACAAACACAAGTCTCACACCACTGAGAAATTATACATTTAGCTAACAGCTCATTTACATCTGTAGTCCCTGGGACGATGGTGATAGTGATGATGATGATGATGGTGATGATGATGGTGGTGGTGATTGTGGTGGTGATGATGATGGCGATGATAATGGTGGTGGTGATGATGATGATGATGGTGATGATGATGATGGTGATGATGATGGCATTAATAGCTAAGTGGCCCAGTCAGTGTGTTACCTGTGCAGTCTGGATTGTAACACTCTCTGCTCTCTGCCCAGTGGCCACGACACTCCGACCCACCGTGGGCGGCGGCTGAGCATTGTCTGGTCCTCTGCTGGGTCCCGTTGGCACAGGTCACTGAACAGTCACTCCACAGGCTCCACTCCTGCCACTGGCCGTCCACTGGGGCACACACACAGACACGTACCAACACACACACGCACACACAAACAGCCCAGACCCAAGAGGGAGAGAAAGGGAGAAAAATTGGACAGTCAGTCAGAAGAAGTGGAAGGAGACCATATTCAAATGGCTGTCTTCAGGTTGAGAGCCTGACAACTAGACACCCATATTATAATATCCTTCCACTGAAAACACAGTGGACTGTTCATGCATGAACATACCATTACCGCTTGTGGTTTGAGTGGCTTGAAATAGCTCAGGTCTAGTGGGTCATATTGCAAGAGAATGGCCATGTGTGGATGTGTCCCAAAACTGTACCCAAATAGTGCACTCCTTTTGACCAGAGTAGAAGTGCACTATATAGGGAATAGGGACAATTCATTACTTCTGCTTTTGGAGCTGCTAGTTCTCAGTTCTCTTCTCAAAATGCCTTAAAACGGTGCAGAGGATAAACACAGAAAGTAATGAGTTTGCCACCTGCATTTGTCATTGCCTCTACAAGCCAACTTCCTTGGGGGAGGTTCTGCTGCATTTATGACCAACTACACCCTTCTTAAAACAGAGCAAGAGTTATATTTCTGCAAAACGACCTACAGTTGAATGAAGAGCTTGGCCTTTTCATAAAAGAAGAGAAGAATAATACTTTATTGTCCATTTACTTACAGTCCAGAGACATGTGTCTTTTTGCTGGACGACCCAGACAACCTGAACAACCCAGACAACCTGAATGACCCAGACAACCTGGACTACCAGGACAACCTGAACGACCCAGACAACCTGAACGACCCAGACAACCTGGACGACCCAGACAACCTGGACGACTTAGACAACCTGAACGACCCAGACAACCTGGACTACCAGGACAACCTGAACGACCCAGACAACCTGAACGACCCAGACAACCTGGACAACCCAGACAACCTGAACGACCCAGACAACCTGGATGACCCAGACAACCTGAACGACCCAGACAACCTGAACGACCCAGACAACCTGGATGACCCAGACAACCTGAACAACCCAGACAACTTGAACGACCCAGACAACCTGGACGACCCAGACAACCTGGACGACTTAGACAACCTGAACGACCCAGACGACCCAGACAACCTGGACGACCCAGACAACCTGAACGACCCAGACAACCTGGACGACCCAGACAACCTGGACGACCCAGACAACCTGAACGACCCAGACAACCTGGACGACCCAGACAACCTGGACGACCCAGACAACCTGGACGACCCAGACAACCTGGATGACCCAGACGCCTGAACGACCCAGACAACCTGAACGACTCAGACAACCCTTCTCCATTTAACATCCAATATCAAATGGCACTAGCAAAAGTTAGACAAAAGTAACAAGGGTACGCCAAAAAAGTGCACACACACACACACACACACACACACACACACACACACACACTTCATTTGCTCAGGAAAATAGCTGTTAATTGCGTTGGAGTTGACTGGACTGAATGGACTGCAGACTTTTAAAGCTAGGCAACTGAACAAACAAAGTGTATGTGTGTGTTTGTGTGTGTGTTTGTGTATGTGTGTGTGTATGCGTGTTCTTTTTTGGGAGCGCATCATAGTCGGTCTACAATCTAGCACACAGTGATTGTGGAAAAAACCCATCATCACTAATCTGCTTACCATTCACTGGCAATTGCGGCTAAGTGATTTCCTCTTCAGTGTTGCAGTGTTGACTCTATGACAGCGGGTTTTCAACCCATATTATGATGTGAGCATGAACGGCACATGCTGCTTTTAAATATGTCATGAGGCCTGTATGCCATATGCATCCTGTTTCTCTCCCCTCTACACCCCCGCCCCCTCTCTCTCTGTCTCTCTCTTTGTCTCTCTACCCACCCCCTCTCTCTGTCTCTCTACCCACCCCCTCTCTCAGTCTCTCTCTCTCTCTCTCCTCTCTCTCTCTCTCTCTCTCTCTCCTCTCTCTCTCTCTGTCTCTCTCTCTGTCTCTCTACCCACCCCCTCTCTCTGTCTCTCTCTCTCTCTCTCTATCTCCTCTCTCTCTCTCTCTCTCTCTCTCTCTCTGTCTCTCACTCTGTCTCTCTACCCACCCCCTCTCTCTGTCTCTCTCTCTCTCCTCTCTCTCTCTCTCTGTCTCTCTCTCTGTCTCTCTACCCACCCCCTCTCTCTGTCTCTCTCTCTCTCTCCTCTCTCTCTCTCTCTCTCTCTCTCTGTTTCTCTCTCTCTTCTCTCCATTGAGTTGCAGTGTAATTGATCCTATAATGTTGCACCAAAAAGGCAGCTGTTGTCTTCTCCCAAGAGGCTCTCTCCTTGCAAGATGATCTTTTGATTAAGACTTTATCTTCTGAACGGCACCCTATTCCCTACATAGTGCACTACTTTTGACCAGAGCCCTATGAGATTCCCTATGGGCTCTGATTGATAGGAGTGCCTACATAGGGAATATGTTGCTATTAACATGGTGCTATTAATATTAACATGGTGCCAATGAATAGAAAATTACTTGTGTTGTGTCTGTTACTGGTCCCTTTGTTTCTAAACATATTCACCTCAGTCATTCTTGAAGGACCGAATGTTGACTGACATTATATGGATCAGAGCTCCATTCAAATATTTAGAGAAAGAATGACAAGGCTTTTAAAATGGCTTTTAAAATGCTAAACGTTGGAAAAATAAACAAGCAAGCACAACAACAGGGCATCGTGGGGTGTAATCATTAGTGCACACAGTAGCAAACAGTTGCAAAGAAAAGAGTTTCTATTGGACAAATTCAGATAGGTTCCTCCCTGTTTGGTCTTGTTTGCCTCTGTTTGGTTCCTGGTAATTATACTCATGGTCTCATTAGAATATGTAAAAATACACTCACACACAGACACACACACACACACACACACACACACACACACACACACACACACACACACACACACACACACACACACACAGAGACAACACTCCATACCTGGACAGAGGGCGATGTTGCAGAGTTTGCTCTGGGTCTCAGGCCCGTCACAGGCTCTCCCTCCATGTTGGGGCGGGGCACACATCCTGTTCCTAGTGCGGTGGCCACGCCCACACGTAAACGAACACAGGCTCCATGGTGACCACTCCTCCCAGACGCCATGCACTGTAGGACATAGGGCAGAGGTCAGAGGTTAGGGGTCAAGTATAAGGTTTCAATATATTATTATCCCAGGGAAAAATGTAGTTTTGCAGCAAGATCATGGTACACAACAGACATAAAATAGACAGTTTAATTGCTGTCGCTGTTTCTGCCACATGACACGATTTGATCAATAATTATCAGCAAAACAGAAAGCACATATATGTAGTCCAACCAGTGAGCTTTACCCTCAACTACCACAAAGTAGTAATCATGGGGTCGTGGAACCACGTGGGGCTTCCATCTTTAGGAAGTGAAATGAGTTTGACCTAACAGGCTTACAAAGAACAACATAGTATTTCGACAAAATGGCCGACATCTAATACTGTGTCAGGCTAGACTGTTTGGCGCTTCTTAGAACTGTCTCAGAATGTCTTCTCTATCACCTGGGATAAAACATAATCTGGTCACCGGTGTGTTAAGAGTGCCAAGTTATCCTGCCAAGTGGTATATCCCTTCTTCAACGACTCTGATTGCTTCATGAGAACGCAAAGCCCGCTCAAACATCGTTAATTAAAATCAAAGTCCCAATCGCACAAGAGAAAAGAGAGAGAGAGAGAGAGAGAGAGAGAGAGAGAGAGAGAGAGAGAGATAGAGAGAGAGAGAAAGAGAGAGAAAGAGCGAGACAGTGGGATGGATGGGGAGAGTGTATCTCTTCTGTGAAATTCTAGGATCAAAAAGTCAGTCTTATAATGAAGAGCTTTTATCAGATAGGACTCCCGAGTGGTCCTGAGTGGTGCTGCGGTCTAAGGCACTGCATCTCAATGCAAGAGGCATCACTACAGACCCTGGTTTGATTCCAGGCTGTATCACAACCGGCTGGGATTGGGAGTCCCATTGGGCGGAGCACAATTGGCCTAGCGTTGTCCGGGTTTAGCAGGGGTAGACCGTTTCTGTAAATAAGAATTTGTTCTTAACTGAAATGCCTAGTTGAATAAATAATAATCGGGCAAGGCTGGAGTTCTTTAGTTCAGTTAGAGATATAATCAGAGTACAGGTTGAGCTACAAGTCTGGCCCTGTGTTCCAAATGGCTCCCTATATAGTGCACTACTTTTGACCAAGTGGCACCCTATTCCCTATGTAGTGCACTACTTTTGACCAAATGGCACCCTATTCCCTACGTAGCGCACTCCTTTTGATCAGAGCACTATGGGCCCTTGTCAAAAGTAACGCACTATATAGGAAATTGGTTGCCATTTGGGACGCACACTGTGCTTCCTGCCTTATTAAAGGACATATAATTGAAATCAGTGTTGGAACAGTGAACAAGCCTTCTCTGCAGTGAAATAAACTATTTACAACTGAAAAGAAAGGTGGAATTATGTAAAACTTTTTTTTGGGCCGTTTGCAACATATTGGTATTAAAATACCATCTCTAAATTTGGTAACGATGTATTTGAATAGTAGCTCTAGTAGTGAACTTCTAGTGAGGATTGAGATGAGACAAACTGCTCCAACTGTGACATCATGCTGTGTAGCAGTGACACTTTACTTGAAAGAGACCGACATAAGGACTTCGTAACATGTTCATAAGCCATACATAACGCATTAATAAGCAGTTGACTTTCTAAATGCTCAAATCAACTTCCATCAACAACCACCAGTTTACTTATCTGGTTTTCCTCTGTGTCAAATTCTAAACGTTTAACAGTCTTTCAAATCATTCTTTGTTTGGTTTCATTCTAGAATCATTTGAAAGGAGGAAGTTGTTTTGACCTGTCCTGCACCGCTCCTTCCTCTGCATGTTCTTGTCATGTTTCCTTTTAAACTCTCATCATATTGTTCTGTATTTTCTTCTGTGCAAAAAAACCCACAAGTTGATATTTGCCTTGTCTTGTGGTTGTTGACATAAGCAGTTATGAATGCAGCCAGTATGTATATGTTATGAATGTGTTATAAGGTCCTTGTGTCGTACCCTTCAAGGAAAATGTTCCCTGCATGTATTTCTGTCCTTGAAAACTATTTGACTCAGACAAACACAGATTTCAATATTTCGGCTGTCGATTTGACAACATTACTGGCCTGAAACAACGGCACATTACTTCCAGAGAAAAAGACAGTTTAGCCCATTAGCCTGCTGCCAAAGTCTCACCAAGGGGGAAATAATGGATTCTTTATCATTTCTGGTTCTCTTATTCTTCATTTCAATCCAGGGGGACACCTGAAGTATATGGCTCTGTAGGCTGACTGCTCCAAATATTGTTTCTGAATGGAAGAGGGTGATTCATGCAGTTCAGCAAGCTACCAGAGCTTGATGGGTCAGTTCAGCTAGCTACCAGAGCTTGTCGGGTCAGTTCAGCTAGCTACCAGAGCTTGTTGGGTCAGTTCAGCTAGCTACCAGAGCTTGTCGGGTCAATTCAGCTAGCTACCAGAGCTTGTCGGGTCAGTTCAGCTAGCTACCAGAGCCTGTCGGGTCAGTTCAGCTAGCTACCAGAGCCTGTCGGGTCAGTTCAGCTAGCTACCAGAGCCTGTCGGGTCAGTTCAGCTAGCTACCAGAGCTTGTTGGGTCAGTTCAGCTAGCTACCAGAGCCTGTCGGGTCAGTTCAGCTAGCTACCAGATCTTGACGGGTCAGTTCAGCTAGCTACCAGAGCTTGTTGGGTCAGTTCAGCTAGCTACCAGAGCTTGTTGGGTCAGTTCAGCTAGCTACCAGAGCTTGACGGGTCAGTTCAGCTAGCTACCAGATCTTGTTGGGTCAGTTCAGATATCTACCAGAGCTTGTTGGGTCAGTTCAGCTAGCTACCAGAGCTTGTTGGGTCAGTTCAGCTAGCTACCAGAGCCTGTAGGGTCAGTTCAGATATCTACCAGAGCTTGTTGGGTCAGTTCAGCTAGCTACCAGAGCTTGTTGGATCAGTTCAGCTAGCTACCAAAGCTTGTCAGGTACGAAATGGTAAATGAAAACGGTTTGGAATAATGTCTTGCCCTCTTGTCTGACCCTTGAGAAAACTGCCAACCCTACACTTAGTCATGACACATCTTAATGTGGACTACGTCTGACTAAATGTCAGAGAGCTGCTCGCATGAATTTCTGATTAGCTGATGGGGGTGAAACCTTTTATAGGACATTGTGCCTAAATGTAATAGATTAGCATAGAAGAACATAGAAGAATGGCTCCTAAAATTCCCTGCAAATCAACAGATGGAAAAACACTAACATTAGTATGACAGCTGCTGTTGAACACATGGATATCTACATACAGTAGACACACACATAAGATGGGTCTCGTCTCCACAATTCAGAAGGTAATACATCTTCTAGAGCCACATTCAATCACAATTCACCAAGAATAACCAATGACTGTCTTGTGTAGGGGAATGTTGTGTTTATGAGAAAATACTTTCACCTTCTGCCAAAAAACGCAACATCTGTCCACAGTGTAAGACGTCATGACATTCTAAAGACCCCAGAGGAGCAAAATACATCGACTGGACCAACAACCCCAAAATATTAGGTACCAGACTAAGTATGCAAAAATCTAGGCAACATTTCATCAACTCAACTACTGTAACAGCCTACATCGAGATAAATATGTAAAGATACTGCAATATATATACAAATATACCACTAACCTTGACCTTCAAGAATACACACTGAACCCTGGAGACACAAACCAGAATCTACAATTCCCTAATCTCCATAACATGCAAAACTACAGAACTACATCACTGTCAATCATTTCAGGAGTTGTGGTGAAATGACTTCTCATTATATGGGAAGAGATGGATAACATAGACAACACTTCTGAAAAACACTGTGACATACACAAAGAGAAGAAAGCATCACCAGATAATAGATGGCTAACAATAATAATAATAAGAAGAAGAATACAGTAAATAAGAATATTAAGTAATAAGAATATAACCAAATAGACTAGTTAAAAGTTCAAACTAAACAGTAACAAAAACATTGGTTTGATGGTCAATTCAAAGCAAGCACAACAATGCACACATAGAAAAATGAAGGGGGAAGGAGAAAGACGTTATAACAAGTAAAGTAATAATGCTGCAGCTATTACTACCTGGACAGGGGACAGTGTTATTGCAAACCCTTGACTCTCTTAAAGGGCCGCTGCAGTGTGTTCCGTATGGTGAACCACATGTTCTTGTTCGCACCTGCGACCCTTGGCCGCATGAAACTGAGCATGAGCTCCACTGGGACCACTCCTCTGCACCAGATTCACCTGTGTGGAGGGAGAAGGGTGACACCAGTTAAATGCAGCAACACGGTCACATGATCAACCCAGGGGGTGGGGCTACAGGGGGCGGGGCTATACTGGGGGGGAGCTTTGTGCTGGGGCTGGGGCTGGGTTTCAAGGTAGAGCAATGGGGGAGGAGTTATTCTAAACCCAAAGCTACGTTAATGGGGAGGGATATTAACCTAATTAACTTTATATTAAACTAAATAGACATGTTTTACCTTTATGTGATCTTTGATAAATGTTTAATAAGAGAGAAGACCACGACTCTGTTGGTCATTGGCCCCATATCTCTTGATCCAGTTCCTTTGATTTCCAATTCATCATTTTGTAAGTGTTGTTGTATTGTGATTGCAGGGAACAAGAACCTTTATGACTAGTAATTGGTCAAAAAGCTGTTTGTTCAAAAACCTTGTCTGGCTCCCATGAACGGAGTCTCAAGTAGAAGAACAAAATCTTATTGTGCCATAGTAAAGTCCAAATGGTTTGGAGGAACTGTACAGATGGATCATAGTAAAGTCCAAATGGTTTGGAGGAACTGTACAGATGGATCATAGTAAAGTCCAAATGGTTTGGAGGAACTGTACAGATGGATCATAGTAAAGTCGAAATGGTTTGGAGGAACTGTACAGATGGATCATAGTAAAGTCCAAATGGTTTGGAGGAACTGTACAGATGGATCATAGTAAAGTCCCAAATGGTTTGGAGGAACTGTACAGATGGATCATAGTAAAGTCCCAAATGGTTTGGGGGAACTGTACAGATGGATCATAGTAAAGTCCCAAATGGTTTGGAGGAACTGTACAGATGGATCATAGTAAAGTCCCAAATGGTTTGGAGGAACTGTACAGATGGATCATAGTAAAGTCCCAAATGCTTTGGAGGAACTGTACAGATGGATCATAGTAAAGTCCCAAATGGTTTGGAGGAACTGTACAGATGGATCATAGTAAAGTCCCAAATGGTTTGGAGGAACTGTACAGATGGATCATAGTAAAAGTCCCAAGTGGTTTGGAGGAACTGTACAGATGGATCATAGTAAAGTCCCAAATGGTTTGGAGGAATTGTACAGATGGATCATAGTAAAAGTCCCAAATGGTCTGGAGGAACTGTACAGATGGATCATAGTAAAAGTCCCAAATGGTCTGGAGGAACTGTACAGATGGATCAAAGTAAAAGTCCCAAATGGTTTGGAGGAACTGTACAGATGGATCATAGTAAAGTCCCAAATGGTTTGGAGGAACTGTACAGATGGATCATAGTAAAGTCCTAAATGGTTTGGAGGAACTGTACAGATGGATCATAGTAAAGTCCTAAATGGTTTGGAGGAACTGTACAGACGCATCATAGTAAAAGTCCCAAATGGTTTGGAGGAACTGTACAGATGGATCATAATTGACACTAAGCATTTGTCAGATTTATTCTGAAGGACATTTATTCAAAGATCACAGCAAAGCTCCACATCACAGGCCCCAGTGTTACTTCTGATCACATTAAGGGATTCGGCCATTTACCTGACTAAAAGGTGTTACATCTTACAGCTACATTTCATCTGCATCTTTCATACTGACACATGCATCAATAAAACCAAATAAAATGTTTCAAAAAGCTCTATAAAATGTAAAAGAACATGGTTGCATGCAAGAAGGACATCTACTAGTGAAATAAAAGTTCAACTTGAATGGAGAGTTAATAAATGAGAAGTCTAGAGTATGGATCCCACAGCAGTGTTACAGCACTACAGTCTACAGTGCAGTTTCCTTGACAACCAGAGAGGATCTAACTCCAATGCATATTAATTAGTGTTTGATCACAATTTGTGAAAACATGTTTTTTTTTTAATTGCCCGTTTATATTTTTCTTAAGAGTACTAGGGAAGCGAGAGGGAAGAAAAACTCCCCTTTTCATTTTATTCAGAAGATTGTTGCATGGAGCTTGTTGCATGGAAGTAACATTCACAGTGCCAGTTTGCATGGGGTTCATAAAATACTATTTTTCCAAACAGCAGAATGTGACAAAAGGTCTGCTGGTGTGTCACACTCCTATTATGACGTGTTTTAACTGTTGCTACTGAATATTTAAATGTACACTAGTCAACTGTCTCTAGAACCATACAGTTAGATAAAAAGGTTGTTTCTAGAACCTAAAAGGATTCTTCAGCTGTCCCCATATGAGAACCCTTTGAAGAACATTTTTGCTTCCATTTTCGACAGAGGGTTTTACATGGAACTCAAAAGGGCTCTACCTGGAACCAAAAAGGGTTCTACCTGGAATCAAGAATGGGTATCCTATGGGGACAGCCAAAGAACCCTTTTGGAACCCTTCTTTCTAGGAGTGTATACCAAGTATACCAGTTTAATTCTCAGAGGTACAACTTCATACACTGATTGTATATAAACACATGTGTAGTGAATTTGCTTATGTGTGTGCCGTTAGGTGGTAATTCCCAATAACAAAAGCATTGCCTTATTGACAGCGAAGGTCCACAATGCATCAGTCTGTCCTGGGTGAGGCCTTTCAATGTAAAAATATGATAATGTCACAAATCCAAAAGCCATGAAATGCTGAATAAATGGAATAAATGCTAACCTTGGTTATGCTAACACCCTTGGCATTGAGCTAAGTAGGTCGGGTGAATAGAACAATCCAAGATAGCGTAGTTGTGTGTTAGAAAGCAAGAAGACAACGTTCAAATATTTTGATTATAGTTTAAGATGTGCGTGTTATGTTCAATTTCAACGAGGCTTTATTTGCATAAGAGATTTGGAAATTTCAGCTCTGAATACATTTATATGTAATTGAAATCTTATGAAGATTTCCTCCGTATTGCGTCACTAAGCTGCAGTATAATAGGACTGATATAGATTGATTCAACCCAATAGGGATATACTGTAAACCCTATTATATATAATTGGTCTGATCAGAATTATAATAGACTTTGAAAGGTGGATCAATTGGTAAGATGAAGAAGTACAGGGAGAGTCAATTAGGCAATCTAAGAATGGAAGAACTGAAGAGCAAAGTGATGGGGTCCATAAGAGATAAATAACACACTCCCACAGCGTGTTGGAATGGAGACATGCTGTTAGGATTTAGTAAACAACAAAGTGGATTTGCAAATTAAAATGAAAGTAAGGCAGGTGTGTTGATCAATGTCACAGATTTAAAAGTAACAACAAATGAGGTGAAATTGGGTTTAAAATAAATAAATTAAAAGCCAAACAAACAATTAACGGAACCCAGAAACATGTATTTTTTAAAAACGAAATTAGAAAGGAAAGGGGGGAAAAAAAGAAAAAAAAGAATAGCCTTTATGGCAGTCCGTTTGGATTGAGCCTAGAAACCCTCTATGTGGATCTGGAGCAGCAATAAAGATGCTTTTCAATTCATTTCTATCCTCCTGCAACTTTAGAATGGATACAATCATCACTATATTTTAGTATATTCGACTGGTTTAAGTTAAGATTTTTGTTTATTTATCTTACATTAAACATTATTTATCAAACCCATTTTTTATTCAGTATGCGTTTCACTCTTGCCGAAGGCAGTAGGAGTTGTCGATGAAGGACATTTTTCAAATGTTATTAGGCACATTTTTAAGGAGATTATTAACTGTGACAGGGCACAATTTTACCTAGCCTTTAATATTTGAGAAACGAGTAATGCACTTGCCAACTCGCTGTGTAACAACAAATGAACAGAGACCCAGGGAGCCCAATTCTAGTTGTTATTCTAAGTAAATACTCAAAGGGAAAAGGAACATTTGTCTAGTGGGTTTTAATGTGAATAGCAACAGAAGAAGGAGGAGGTAGTAGGAGGTTATTAAAATACAGAAACATTGTCACCTAAAAGGTGCAGCACAAGAAAGAGCATGCAAGTGACCTAGATGACATTAAGTTTATAGTTAACAAAATAAAAGGTGAAAGAAACATAACTATTGTATTACCAGTTTGTGCCATAAATTTAGCAGATTCAGCTTGCTCCTGCAGGGCCTTTGTGTCAAAGACTGATCTGGGTCGCTGACTTTTTACAGTATGTTCGCCGATCATTCCATATTCTAGAGACAAAATAGAGGTTCAATGAAAGCTAGGCTTTAACAGTAGGAATCTTCCAGAGACACAAAATAAAAGGTATTACAAACTGTTTTTCAACGATAGATGCATAGTAGAAAAACTGCAGTACTGTACATGGCTAGAAACAAAGACCATACAAGAGTAAATATGGAGATATATATTTAACTTGTCATTTTAACTTTAAAGCATAAGAAGAAACAATGCATCGTATTTATAACGAACGTGGGTGAGTTGGGAGGAGTATTAATTGACTTTAAAAGCACAGCTTAAGACACATAGCAAACATGCAAATTTAATAAGACACTATTACTTCCCATAGTTCCTCAAGCCCCACCCCCTCCCTCCCAATCCCTACCACCCCCAAACCACCCCCTCCCTCCCAACCCCTACCACCCCCAAACCACCCCCTCCCTCCCAACCCCTACCACCCCCAAACCACCCCCCAAGAAAAACAAAAAAGAAAATGAAAGTAAGAATGTGTAAGCTATCTGGAAGCCACAGAGGAGGGGGTCAGGGTCATGAACATAACATGATACTATTGATCCACAGTTTCTTTAACAGATTCCAGACATTTTGTTTTTGTAATTAGTTGAGCTCAGTAGAATATTTGTCCATCCCAAATGGCACCCTATTCCCTACATAGTTCCCTATGGGCCCTGGTCAATAGTGGTGCACTATGTAGGTGATCGGGTGCCATTTTGGACACAGACTATGAGTCTGGGAAATCACTTTATAATAATTTAACATCATAAGTTCTATTAACTGAGAAATGTATTCTGAGCTGTCTGATTATAATTGTTACTCCCTTTGTTGTTGTCCATTAATACATGGGTGATGCGATATGTTTGGCCGCATAGGTTTTTAGTCCCGGTGAAGGGGTGTAACAAATTTCGCAACAAATGTCCTTTTTTATTCAAAAACTTGACTAGCATGCCGACGCAAAGATAGAGTATGTGTTTTCTTCAATCCGTTTGGAGTAGTATGCACTGGAGGTGATATGCGTTACACGACAGACACCTCACATGGCAGGTGTGTGTTAGTACTGTGGAGTAAACCATACATACAACATCGTCTGTGAGGATGTTGGGGGTCATATTGTCTGGAGTAGTGAGGATTTTTGGGGTCATATTGTCTGGAGTAGTGAGGATGTTTGGGGTCATATTGTCTGGAGTAGTGACAATGTTTGGGGTTATATTGTCTGGAGTAGTGAGGATGTTTGGGGTCATATTGTCTGGAGTAGTGAGGATGTTTGGGGTCATATTGTCTGGAGTAGTGAGGATGTTTGGGGTTATATTGTCTGGAGTAGTGAGGGTGTTTGGGGTCATATTGTCTGGAGCAGTGAGGGTGTTTGGGGTCATATTGTCTGGAGTAGTGAGGGTGTTTGGGGTCATATTGTCTGGAGTAGTGAGGATGTTTGGGGTTATATTGTCTGGAGCAGTGAGGGTGTTTGGGGTCATATTGTCTGGAGTAGTGAGGGTGTTTGGGGTCATATTGTCTGGAGTAGTGAGGGTGTTTGGGGTCATATTGTCTGGAGCAGTGAGGATGTTTGGGGTCATATTGTCTGGAGTAGTGAGGATGTTTGGGGTTATATTGTCTGGAGTAGTAACAATGTTTGGGATCATATTGTCTGGAGTAGTGAGGATGTTTGGGGTCATATTGTCTGGAGTAGTGAGGATGTTTGGGGTTATATTGTCTGGAGTAGTGACAATGTTTGGGATCATATTGTCTGGAGTAGTGAGGATGTTTGGGGTCATATTGTCTGGAGTAGTGACGATGTTTGGGGTTATATTGTCTGGAGTAGTGAGGATGTTTGGGGTTATATTGTCTGGAGTAGTGAGGATGTTTGGGGTCATATTGTCTGGAGTAGTGAGGATGTTTGGGGTCATATTGTCTGGAGTAGTGAGGGTGTTTGGGGTCATATTGTCTGGAGCAGTGAGGATGTTTGGGGTCATATTGTCTGGAGTAGTGAGGATGTTTGGGGTCATATTGTCTGGAGCAGTGAGGATGTTTGGGGTCATATTGTCTGGAGTAGTGAGGATGTTTGGGGTTATATTGTCTGGAGTAGTAACAATGTTTGGGATCATATTGTCTGGAGTAGTGAGGATGTTTGGGGTCATATTGTCTGGAGTAGTGAGGATGTTTGGGGTTATATTGTCTGGAGTAGTGACAATGTTTGGGATCATATTGTCTGGAGTAGTGAGGATGTTTGGGGTCATATTGTCTGGAGTAGTGACGATGTTTGGGGTTATATTGTCTGGAGTAGTGAGGATGTTTGGGGTTATATTTTCTGGAGTAGTGAGGGTGTTTGGGGTTATATTTTCTGGAGTAGTGAGGATGTTTGGGGTCATATTGTCTGGAGTAGTGAGGGTGTTTGGGGTTATATTGTCTGGAGTAGTGAGGATGTTTGGGGTCATATTGTCTGGAGTAGTGAGGATGTTTGGGGTCATATTGTCTGGAGTAGTGAGGGTGTTTGGGGTCATATTGTCTGGAGTAGTAAGGATGTTTGGGGTTATATTGTCTGGAGTAGTAAGGATGTTTGGGGTCATATTGTCTGGAGTAGTGAGGATATTTGGGATCATATTGTCTGGAGTAGTGAGGATGTTTGGGGTCATATTGTCTGGAGTAGTAAGGATGTTTGGGGTCATATTGTCTGGAGTAGTGACGTTGTTTGGGGTCATATTGTCTGGAGTAGTAAGGATGTTTGGGGTCATATTGTCTGGAGTAGTGAGGGTGTTTGGGGTCATATTGTCTGGAGCAGTGAGGGTGTTTGGGGTTATATTGTCTGGAGTAGTGAGGATGTTTGGGGTCATATTGTCTGGAGTAGTGAGGGTGTTTGGGGTCATATTGTCTGGAGTAGTGAGGATGTTCGGGGTCATATTGTCTGGAGTAGTGAGGATGTTTGGGGTCATATTGTCTGGAGTAGTGAGGATGTTTGGGGTCATTTTGTCTGGAGTAGTGAGGATGTTTGGGGGCATATTGTCTGGAGTAGTGACAATGTTTGGGGTTATATTGTCTGGAGTAGTGAGGATGTTTGGGGGCATATTGTCTGCAGTCTCAGATCTGATGCAGTATTTCTCCCAGTAGGTAATGTACTGTATGTGTGATGGGTATGGGTGGGCAGTGTCAAAGAGGAGAGAGGCACACTGACTAGAACTAAGTACCAGTACAACACAGCCATGCTTTTGATACTAATCGGGAATCACAACAGAACCAGCATTAATCCAACACCAAGAACCACTGAGTATTGGAAAACCCATACAAAGAACCCCTTTCAGACTACTAAGCCGAGCCAAGCTGAGCTGTACTGTGCTGGCCTGGTACTCATCCTGGTTACTCATCCTGCCATCACCATAGCTGATGGAACCTGAAAAGGACAATGTGAGGGGGAAATACCAGAACCAGCACAGTAAGGTTCAGGTAGGCACAGTATTCTGAAAGAGCATAGATTTCCAAATCTGGTTCATATTACTGTTCTGATGAGGTGGCCATTAGTATACGTTGTACTGAAACCAGTCATTGGCAGAAGGTAACCTGGAGAGTTAATAACCGGGACGTGATTGTCATCACGATGATTCATGATCACCGCTATACACCAGGACATGTCACATACATAATGTAGATGTTCCTGATCTCTCAATGCTGTCTTAAATGGTCTCTGACACATTTCTAAAGACCCAGGAAGGAACATTGATGGGGAATGTTGCCCTTGACTTGAATCAAGTGGGTGAAACAGCTTTATGTGGGTGTATGTTTTCCCTGGCAGCTTGACTGCATCCTCCTGTTCCAACCTGTTTGATTCCATTTCAATAAACACATTATGAAGTAGGACTCATCGTGGGTTGCTAAGGGTATTCTGGACAACATCCATCATCTTTAAAGACAGCTAGAATATTAAGGCACCTTGAGGTAATGTTCTAGCCTTCAGCAGAACACATTCTACCTCAACAGGTTATACTATGGGACGTTGTTAATACAATTAAATCAAAGTTATTTCAGTAGCACTTCAGCATAACCTCATTTTTAGAACGGTGACTCGATTATATCATTCAATTCAATTCACTTGTACTTAACCCCAAAATCACCTAACACTTGGGGCAAAATCCTCACAATAAACTCTTGACTTCGTAAAGAACTACTTTTAGCGTTCTTGTATTTCGAGTTCTTGATCTCTCTGTCTTTAGTAATTGTGTATCATGTCAATCAGGAACAAACATGATGATGTATTTTTACTGTCTCACATTTCTTTCTTGTGATGGCTTTTTGTGATGGGACATTCTGTTAATATTATGATGAGTAGAAGAAACAAGACTGTGTGTGTGTGTGTGTGTGTGTGTGTGTGTGTGTGTGTGTGTGTGTGTGTGTGTGTGTGTGTGTGTGTGTGTGTGTGTGTGTGTGTGTGTGTGTGTGTGTGTGTGTGAGCTCCAATGCCTCGTCAAAACCACATCACATCAATGGTTGTCAAAGAGTCTTGGTACGATGGACTGAACCACATCTCAGGAGAAGGAGATGGTCCCCACACACAATGTTCTGAGTTACCTCTGGTGATGAATGGTGATAGTCACTATCTAGATTAAAGTCTGACCAGACCAGGCCAGACACCTAGCTGTCGGGACATTGTCCCAGATACTTGATGGGAATGGATCGACCTCTCTCTCTCTCTCTCTCTCTCTCTCTCTCTCTCTCTCTCTCTCTCTCTCTCTCTCTCTCTCTCTCTCTCTCTCTCTCTCTCTCTCTCTCTCTCTCTCTCCCTGTCTCTCTCTCTCACCCCCTCCCCTCTCTCTCTCTTCCTGTCTCTCTCACCCCCTTCCCTCTCTCTCTCTCTCTCTCTCTCTCTCTCTCTCTCTCTCTCTCTCTCTCTCTCTCTCTCTTCCTGTATCTTCCGGTCTCTCTCTCTCTCTCTCTCTCTCTCTCTCTCTCTCTCTCTCTCTCTCTCTCTCCCTGTCTCTCTCTCTCACCCCCTCCCCTCTCTCTCTCTTCCTGTCTCTCTCACCCCCTCCCCTCTCTCTCTCTCTCTCTCTGCGCCTTACTCAGACAATAACCCTATCCCGAAAAAGCAATGGACTGAGCCATCTTTTGCACCCACAGCTTACAGATGATGATGTGTTGCTTGTAGATTTATACGGTATTATATATTGTGAAAGGCTAGCAGTGCATCATTACAGTCCAGGTAGGTAGGGGAGCAGAGCAGAGCGGAGCCCAAAGCAAAAACAGGGTACCATGGAAATGTGGTGCAACATAAGCACAATGAGGTAAAATGGATGAGCAGCCGCAGCACAGCAGTCAAGGTCCAAGCTATTCAAAAGGCTATTCAAAAAAACATTACATCGATGCCTGTGCTTAAAGGGCTGGATCAGACAAATGACAATTTAACCTTGTTTATGGATAACTACCAAATAATCTGTGGATCTGCAGTATGGGGTCAGTGACCCAAAATATGGCTTAGTAGTGTATTTAACATTATCATTGTTGCATGGAAACGGATGGGAGTGGATGGATCTTTCTGTTAGCATTCTTCAGGTAGCTCACCTACATCGACTCACTTCAAACCGCGTTGTACAGGAACGTGCTGCCTTTTAAGGTTGTGTGTATTTACACCATTTTCAACACTGTCGCTATTAGCTAGGGGTCAAAGTACTTTGAAAAGAAGCAGGTTTGTTATTTATAGCCTGGCATATACTGTACAATGGTAGAGAAATCATTATACGCCTACATAGATTTCTATTCCCAAAGTCAATAATGACTGAATAGCATGATGACATCTTAACATCCACTACAGAATACAATACATTCATGAGCCAAGTGCCAGCAAAAGACAAGTACTGTCATGAAGAAAAGACAAACCCTCACACAGAGATGGTGATGGCTGGGAATGCTATTTGCTCAAATAATCCACTTAAATCTGTCTTCAATATTGCACAGCAGACCTGGGTTCAAGTACTATTTGAACACATTTCAGACACTACATCTCTGCTTGACTGAGTTGGCCTGGCTTAATGGACCAACGGAATAGTCCCAAAACTGCAAATCTCACCCACCTAGCCCCTAAAGGCAAAGGCAAATTTTGAAAGTATTTTCAAAGGATTTCAAATAGTTTTTAAACCCAGGTCTGCTGTACAATAAGTAATCCGTTACCTGATTTCACATGCAAATCCCTAGTAGCAACTGAAGGTTAACCTCAATGACACGAACAGACTGGCAAAGCATGGTGTGTTTCCCAAATGGCAACCTATTCCCTATATAGTGCATTTATTTTGACCAGAGCCCTTTGGTACACTAAATGGAGAAAAGGGTCCCATTTGGGACACAGCCATGGTTTACAGTCCTGAAGATGGTACAGCACAACATTACAGTTGTTACTGTCTGCGTCCATTAATAGAAGGGGTGAGAGGAGAGACGGAAGAAGTGCTGACCAGGGGATATGTTTATGGTGGGTCTCAGTCAGGACAGTATCTTATAATGTAGGTGTGACTGTGCTATGAAGATACATCTGTACTGTATACAAGGAGATGATTGGGTGGCATTCAAGGACAACCCCTCACCTTTAATATTGCAGATAGGTTGTGGCTTACATCAATTGTCTGCATCATTTCCAAACCCCATATATTTGGGGGGGGGGGTAAATATACACATCATATATATATATATTTATTTTTAAAATATATTTTGCTTTATTATTTTCCCCTAACCCTCCACCCCTCCCCTAATAGACAACAACACTTAGGCTTCTACTTCCAGCTTGTACATACTATATCCATTTTACAGACACAGTATATTTTACAATAGTTATCTTTTATTTGTTTTTAGTCCCATCCTTCAGCTCCCCTCAACCTCTTCCATCTATCTCTGAACCGCATCCAATCCCATCCTTCATCTCCCCTCAACCCCTCCCATCTATCTCTCTACACCATCCAGTCCCACCCTTCAGCTCCACTCAACCCCTCCCATCTATCTCTGAACACCATCCAGTCCCATCCTTCAGCTCCCCTCAACCCTTCCCATCTATCTCTGAACACCATCCAGTCCCATCCTTCAGCTCCACTCAACCCCTCCCATCTATCTCTTAACACCATCTAGTCCCATCCTTCAGCTCCCCTCAACCCTTCCCATCTATCTCTGAACACCATCCAGTCCCATCCTTCAGCTCCCCTCAACCCTTCCCATCTATCTCTGAACACCATCCAGTCCCATCCTTCAGCTCCACTCAACCCCTCCCATCTATCTCTTAACACCATCCAGTCCCATCCTTCAGCTCCCTTCAACCCCTCCCATCTATCTCTGAACACCATCCAGTCCCATCCTTCAGCTCCCATCAACCCCTCCCATCTATCTCTGATCACCATCCAGTTTTGATTTCTATTTGCCATATATTGTTAAACTGTGCTGTTTCACAAAAGTTCTGAACCTATGATCTAATGATTCTGTCTCTTCGCAGCAAAATCTGCAGAGCTGGGATGGGTGTATCCCTCATACTCTGTATACAGTGTAACATTCTATTGGTTGCAAGAATTGTGTATAATTTGAATTGAAAAACTGAATCCAGTGTCATTTTGTGTATCAGTTCACATGACATGGTACATCGAAAATCTCTTTCCAACTATTTAGCAGTCTGTATGGCACAGCTGTCAATTTTTTGGTACATAAATTAAACTGATATACTTTTTTATTTATCACAATTTCTTTTAACCAATTTTCGTCTTTAATGCAGGGCCGACAGACAAGTCCTTTACTTTTCCCCCTTCCACTAGTTGGTTGTAATTTTGGATAGAGCAGACATTTCCATATATTTGTGTTGCATGTGTGACATTACACCACCAGTCTTCTTTATGAAATAATTTACAAAGATTATATATTTTTTTAAATGTTCTCCAAAAATATATATTTTTATGAATTAGTATATTTGAGTTTAGCCATAATATTTGTTCTGTCTTTTCTGGTGGATTAACTTCTTTGTGGGGGCGGTATTCTGACGTCCAGATGAATAGTGTGCCCAAAGTAAACTGCCTGCTACTCAGGCCAAGAAGCTAGGATATGCATATCATTTGTAGATTTGGATAGAAAACCCTCTAAAATAATGTATGTGAGAATAACAGAACTCCTTTGGCAGGCGAAATCCCAAGGACAAACCATCCAGGAAATGTTTTTTTGAGTTCACTGTGATTTCAATTGTTTTCTATGGGAATGAGGCTCCTGGTTGCAGTTCCTATGGCTTCCACTAGATGTCAACAGTCTTTAGAAAGTGGTATATGTTTTTCTTTTGAGTAATGAAGAAATAGCCCTTTCCTTTCTGGGTGTTGAGCCTAGTGGACTGTTTTGTTTGTGGCGCGCGACCTGGGGCTCGCTCCACTTTAATTGTATCCACTATTGAACACAGTATATTCCGTCTTAAATTAGATAAATTATTTAAGTTTTAAAATACCTAAAGTTGGATTAGGAAAGTTGTTTGAAATGTTTGGACCAAGCTTACAGGTAACTTATTAGATCATTTGTAGTCATGTTTGTTCGAGTTGGAACTGATGTTTTTCTGAATCAAACGTGACAAATAAATGGACATTCTGGGGATATAACAACATAATTTATCGAACAAAAGGACCATTTGTGATGTTTATGGGACATTTTGGAGTGCCAACAAAATAAGATCTTCAAAGGTAAGGCCTGAATTATATGAGGCCCAGGGTCTCAAGCTTAATGATGAGTTTGGAGGGCACTATGGTGTTAAATGCTGAGCTGTAATTGATGAACAGCATTCTTACATAGGTATTCCTCTTGTCCAGATGGGTTAGGGCAGTGTGCAGTGTAATTGCGATTGCGTCGTCTGTGGACCTATTGGTGCGGTAAGCAAATTAGAGTGGGTCTAGGGTGTCAGGTACGGTGGAGGTGATCTGATCCTTGACTAGTCTCTCAAAGCACTTCATGATGACGGAAGTGAGTGCTACGGGGTGATAGTCATTTAGCTCAGTAACCTTAGATTTCTTGGGAGCAGCAACAATGGTGGCCCTCTTGAAGCATGTGGGAACAGCAGACTGGGATAGGCGTTGATTGAATACGTTCGTAAACACACCAGCCAGCTTGTCTGTGCATGCTCTGAGGAGGCGGCTAGGGATGCCGTCTGTGCCGGCAGGCTTGCAAGGGTTAACACGTTTAAATGTTTTACTCACGTTGGACATGGTGATGGAGAGCCAGCAGGTTTTGGTAGCGGGCCGTGTCAGTGGTACTGTATTGTCCTCAAAGCGAGCAAAGAAGTTGTTTAGTTTGTCAGGGAGCAAGACGTTGGTGTCCGCGATGGGGCTGGTTTTCTTTTTGTAATCCATGATTGACTGTAGACCCTGCCACATACGTCTTCTCTCTGAGCCATTGAATTGTGACTCTACATTGTCTCTATGCTGACATTTAGCTTGTTTAAATGCCTTGCGGAGGGAATAGCTACACTGTTTGTATTTGGTCATGTTTCCAGTCGCCTGCCTTGATTAAAAGCAGTGGTTTGCGCTTTTAGTTTTGCGCGAATGCTGCCATTAATCCATGGTTTCTGGTAGGGGAAGGTTTTAATAGTCACTGTGGGTACGACATCACCGATGCACTTGCTAATAAACTCACTCACCGAATTAGCGTATACATCAATGTTGTTGTGTGAGGCTATTTGGAACGTATCCCAGTCCACGTGATCGAAGCAATCTTTAAGAATCAGATTGGTCGGACCATCGTTGAACAGACCTGAGCATGGGCGTTTCCTGTTTTAGTTTCTGCCTATAGACTGGGAACAACAAAACGTAGTCGTGGTCTGATGTGCCGAAAGGAGGGCGAGGGAGGGCTTTGTATGCGTCGCGGAAGTTAGAGTAGCAATGATCCAGAATGCTGCCAGCCCTGGACGCGCATTCGATATGCTGATCAAATTTAGGGAGCCTTGCATTCAGATTAGCTTTGCTAAAATTCCCAGCTACAATAAATACAGCCTCAGGATATGTGGTTTCCAGTTTACATAGAGTCCAATGAAGTTCTTTCAGGGCTGTCAAGGTATCTGCTCTCCGAATTCATATTCATTATATAAATAGGCCGTTTAATTTTGTCTGGATTGCCATTGCAAATAAAATGGAAAATGTTTTGCTCATATAATTAAAAAAATAAGTCGCTAGGTATAAGCAAAGCCATAAGCAGATAGGTAAACTTGTATATGTCTAAAGAGTTAATCAGGGTGATTTTTCCACAAATAGACAGGTATTTTCCTTTCCATGGTAACAAGATAGTACCTATTTTTGCTAACGTTCTGTTAAAATGTTTTGTATTGAGATGATTTCTTTATATTGGCGATATGAATACCGAGTATGTCCACTTCACTGTCAGAGCATTTTATTGGTAAAATTCAAATACATAATATAGTACACCTATCATAATTTGGTTGTAATCTAGAGAGGTTAGAAAAACGATCTAGACCCTCTATGAGGCTGTGGAGGGATCCAAATTGTGGATTTAAAAGAAAACCTTAATCATCAGCGTACAAGGACAACCCTACCTTCCTATCAGTATTCAAGGACAACCCTACCTTACTATCAGTATTCAAGGACAACCCTACCTTACTATCAGTATTCAAGGACAACCCTACCTTACTATCAGTATTCAAGGACAACCCTACCTTACTATCAGTATTCAAGGACAACCCTACCTTCCTATCAGTATTCAAGGACAACCCTACCTTACTATCAGTATTCAAGGACAACCCTGCCTTACTATCAGTATTCAAGGACAACCCTACCATCCTATCAGTATTCAAGGACAACCCTACCTTACTATCAGTATTCAAGGACAACCCTACCTTACTATCAGTATTCAAGGACAACCCTACCTTACTATCAGTATTCAAGGACAACCCTGCCTTCCTATCAGTATTCAAGGACAACCCTGCCCTATCAGTATTACCTTCCTATCAGTATTCAAGGACAACCCTACCTTACTATCAGTATTCAAGGACAACCCTGCCTTACTATCAGTATTCAAGGACAACCCTGCCTTACTATCAGTATTCAAGGACAACCCTACCTTACTATCAGTATTCAAGGACAACCCTACCTTACTATCAGTATTCAAGGACAACCCTACCTTCCTATCAGTATTCAAGGACAACCCTACCTTACTATCAGTATTCAAGGACAACCCTACCTTACTATCAGTATTCAAGGACAACCCTACCTTCCTATCAGTATTCAAGGACAACCCTACCTTACTATCAGTATTCAAGGACAACCCTACCTTACTATCAGTATTCAAGGACAACCCTACCTTACTATCAGTATTCAAGGACAACCCTACCTTACTATCAGTATTCAAGGACAACCCTACCTTCCTATCAGTATTCAAGGACAACCCTACCTTACTATCAGTATTCAAGGACAACCCTACCTTACTATCAGTATTCAAGGACAACCCTACCTTCCTATCAGTATTCAAGGACAACCCTACCTTACTATCAGTATTCAAGGACAACCCTACCTTACTATCAGTATTCAAGGACAACCCTACCTTACTATCAGTATTCAAGGACAACCCTACCTTACTATCAGTATTCAAGGACAACCCTACCTTACTATCAGTATTCAAGGACAACCCTACCTTACTATCAGTATTCAAGGACAACCCTACCTTACTATCAGTATTCAAGGACAACCCTACCTTCCTATCAGTATTCAAGGACAACCCTACCTTCCTATCAGTATTCAAGGACAACCCTACCTTACTATCAGTATTCAAGGACAACCCTACCTTCCTATCAGTATTCAAGGACAACCCTACCTTACTATCAGTATTCAAGGACAACCCTACCTTCCTATCAGTATTCAAGGACAACCCTACCTTCCTATCAGTATTCAAGGACAACCCTACCTTCCTATCAGTATTCAAGGACAACCCTACCTTCCTATCAGTATTCAAGGACAACCCTACCTTCCTATCAGCATTCAAGGACAACCCTACCTTCCTATCTATTCAAGACAACCCTACCTTCCTATCATTATTCAAGGACAACCCTACCTTCCTATTCAAGGACAACCCTACCTTACTATCAGTATTCAAGGACAACCCATTCAAGGACAACCCTACCTTCCTATCAGTATTCAAGGACAACCCTACCTTCCTATCAGTATTCAAGGACAACCCTACCTTACTATCAGTATTCAAGGACAACCCTGCCTTACTATTAGCATTCAAGGACAACCCTGCCTTACTATCAGTATTCAAGGACAACCCTGCCTTACTATCAGTATTCAAGGACAACCCTACCTTCCTATCAATATTCAAGGACATCCCTACCTTACTATCAGCATTCAAGGACAACCCTGCCTTCCTACCAGCATTCAAGGACAACCCTGCCTTACTATCAGTATTCAAGGACAATCCTACCTTCCTATCAATATTCAAGGACAACCCTACCTTACTATCAGCATTCAAGGACAACCCTACCTTACTATCAGCATTCAAGGACAACCCTACCTTACTATCAGCATTCAAGGACAACCCTGCCTTACTATCAGCGTTCAAGGACAACCCTGCCTTACTATCAGTATTCAAGGACAACCCTGCCTTACTATCAGTATTCAAGGACAACCCTGCCTTACTATCAGCATTCAAGGACAACCCTGCCTTACTATCAGTATTCAAGGACAACCTTGCCTTACTATCAGTATTCAAGGACAACCCTGCCTTACTATCAATATTCAAGGACAACCTTGCCTTACTATCAGTATTCAAGGACAACCCTACCTTCCTATCAATATTCAAGGACAACCCTACCTTCCTATCAGCATTCAAGGACAACCCTACCTTCCTATCAATATTCAAGGACAACCCTACCTTCCTATCAGTATTCAAGGACAACCCTACCTTACTATCAGTATTCAAGGACAACCCTGCCTTCCTACCAGTATTCAAGGACAACCCTACCTTACTATCAATATTCAAGGACAACCCTACCTTCCTATCAATATTCAAGGACAACCCTACCTTCCTATCAGCATTCAAGGACAACCCTACCTTCCTATCAATATTCAAGGACAACCCTACCTTCCTATCAGCATTACTTTGGGTGCCTAACACGCAACAAAGTCACATTTATAGCCATCTATGGTTTAGGTTCAAAGTGGTTCAAAGGTTAAATATGTTTTTTTTTGTTGGTATCTGCTAGATTGGGGGCCATTTTATGTGACATGCCTTTACATGATTTTGAGTTCATGGCCTGTAATTTGGGACTATACCAATGATAACGGCATCATTATAGATGACTGATTGCATGGTTACGGATAAAACCATGATTACAGCATACAAATTCATTGAACATTGATAACGGTGTTGTGGTGATATTGAAATTTGTCCATTTGGTTTAGGGGCTAGATTTCAATATTGTAATGGCCATGATCAGTCTCCCTCAAATAACAGTGGTAATATTTAGGAGAGGCAAATATTCATCAACACATTAATAGAATGTGTAGAAAATGCCATTTAGCAGACACTTTTATCCAAGGAGACTGGGTGGTCGCAGGAATCGCACCCACTATCTGGGAATTGCAAGTACCCTTTGCTCTAAAAACTGAGATATTAATGTGTTTTATTTATTTATCATAAAGCTCAGTGGACATGCCTGAACAGGAAGCTCAGTGGACATGGCTAAACAGGAAGCTCAGTGGACATGGCTAAACAGGAAGCTCAGTGGACATGCCTGAACAGGAAGCTCAGTGGGCATGGCTAAACAGGAAGCTCAGTGGACATGGCTAAACAGGAAGCTCAATGGACATGGCTGAACAGGAAGCTCAGTGGACATGCCTGAACAGGATGCTCAGTGGACATGGCTAAACAGGATGCTCAGTGGACACACCTGAACAGGAAGCTCAGTGGACGTGCCTGAACAGGAAGCTCAGTGGACATGCCTGAACAGGATGCTCAGTGGATACACCTGAACAGGAAGCTCAGTGGACACACCTGAACAGGAAGCTAAGTGGACAGGCCTGAACAGAAAGCTCAGTGGACATGCCTGAACAGGATGCTCAGTGAACACACCTGAACAGGAAGCTCAGTGGACACACCTGAACAGGAAGCTCAGTGGACAGGCCTGAACAGGAAGCTCAGTGGACATGCCTGAACAGGATGCTCAGTGAACACACCTGAACAGGAAGCTCAGTGTACACACCTGAACAGGGAGCTCAGTGGACAGGCCTGAACAGGAAGCTCAGTGGACAGGCCTGAACAGGAAGCTCAGTGGACACACCTGAACAGGAAGATCAGTGGACATGGCTGAGGTTCAGGTCACTGTTCTCACCACTTATATACCCATATGGTCCTCGTATTGTTTAATGGCCTATGAATTACGATCGCCATGACAGGGTCGATAACAACTGGGAGATTCCCTTGTTCCCCAAAGTCCCTCGTAGAGAACCAGACAACAACCCTTTCTCTGTAATCCCCATTCATCATGTGACCAGGGATGTAGTGGTAAAAAACAGATGGTTGAATCCTGAGCATCATGGGTAAATAAGAGGGTAATTCAAAGAACAAGTGGGTTAACACGATTCCCAAAATGAAATAGATTTGTAAACTGAATGGAGTTATACCTTATACCCACTACTTCCACACAAATACAACATGGGTCTAGACTGCACCTCTACTGCACTCTATACATGTTTTCTCCTTTTATTGTCTATAGCTAGCTACTGCTGTCATGTTTGACCCTTCCATTGACTTCTGTCCCAACAGCAGTTTCCCATCACGTAGCTACAGTATCTCTGTCCCAACAGCAGTTTCCCATCACTTAGCTATAGTATCTCTGTCCCAACAGCAGTTTCCCATCACTTAGCTACAGTATCTCTGTCCCAACAGCAGTTTCCCATCACTTAGCTACAGTATCTCTGTCCCAACAGCAGTTTCCCATCACTTAGCTACAGTATCTCTGTCCCAACAGCAGTTTCCCATCATTTAGCTACAGTATCTCTGTCCCAACAGCAATTTCCCATCACTTAGCTATAGTATCTCTGTCCCAACAGCAGTTTCCCATCACTTAGCTACAGTATCTCTGTCCCAACAGCAGTTTCCCATCACTTAGCTACAGTATCTCTGTCCCAACAGCAGTTTCCCATCACTTAGCTACAGTATCTCTGTCCCAACAGCAGTTTCCCATCACTTAGCTATAGTATCGCTGTCCCAACAGCAGTTTCCCGTCACTTAGCTACAGTATCTCTGTCCCAACAGCAGTTTCCCGTCACTTAGCTACAGTATCGCTGTCCCAACAGCAGTTTCCCGTCACTTAGCTACAGTATCTCTGTCCCAACAGCAGTTTCCCATAACTTAGCTACAGTATCGCTGTCCCAACAGCAGTTTCCCATCACTTAGCTACAGTATCTCTGTCCCAACAGCAGTTTTCCGTCACTTAGCTACAGTATCGCTGTCCCAACAGCAGTTTCCCATCACTTAGCTACAGTATCGCTGTCCCAACAGCAGTTTCCCGTCACTTAGCTACAGTATCTCTGTCCCAACAGCAGTTTCCCATCACTTAGCTACAGTATCGCTGTCCCAACAGCAGTTTCCCGTCACTTAGCTACAGTATCTCTGTCCCAACAGCAGTTTCCCATCACTTAGCTACAGTTTCTCTGTCCCAACAGCAGTTTCCCATCACTTAGCTACAGTATCTCTGTCCCAACAGCAGTTTCCCATCACTTAGCTACAGTATCGCTGTCCCAACAGCAGTTTCCCGTCACTTAGCTACAGTAGCTCTGCACTCCGTTCCCCGACTGGGACGTACGATTTAGTCCAGTCTGTTTTTAATTTCATTTACGCTGTGATTCTGTTGGGCAGAAGCTTTAAGGTAGAAGGACCACTTGTTCATGCTGTCCGCCCCCATCCCTTTCCATTCAGTCCTGCCTACCCTGCAGAATAGAATGGATGTGGAGGAGAGAGAGAGAGAGAAGGTTGGAGCCGGATAGCAGAGAGACAGACGTTACCATCAGTGACACTCATCTTGATACACAAGTCACATCTGTGGGTGGGTGTGTCTGTGTGTGTGTGTGTGTGTGTGTGTGTGTGTGGAGGGGGGGGGTCAAAATGGCTGGTAGTGAGTATCAAGATGGCTGATCACAGGTAGTGAGTAACAAGATGGCTGATCACAGGTAATGAGTATCAAGATGGCTGATCACAGGTAATGGGTATCAAGATGGCTGATCACAGGTAATGAGTATCAAGATAGCTTATCACAGGTAATGAGTATCAAGATGGCTGATCACAGGTAATGAGTATCAAGATAGCTGATCGCAGGTAATGAGTAACAAGATGGCTGATCACAGGTAATAAGTATCAAGATAGCTGATCACAGGTAATGAGTATCAAGATAGCTGATCACAGGCAATGAGTATCAAGATGGCTGGTCACAGGTCATGAGTATCAAGATGGCTGGTCACAGGTAATGAGTATCAAGATGGCTGGTCACAGGTAATGAGTATCAAGATGGCTGGTCACAGGTAATGAGTATCAAGATGGCTGATCACAGGTAATGAGTATCAAGATGGCTGATCACAGGTAATGAGTATCAAGATGGCTGATCACAGGTAATGAGTATCAAGATGGCTGATCACAGGTAATGAGTAACAAGATGGCTGATCACAGGTAGTGAGTATCAAGATGGCTGATCACAGGTAGTGAGTATCAAGATGGCTGATCACAGGTAGTGAGTATCAAGGTGGCTGATCACAGGTAGTGAGTATCAAGATGGCTGGTCACAGGTAATGAGTATCAAGATGGCTGATCACAGGTAGTGATTATTAATATGGCTGATCACAGGTCATGAGTATCAAGATGGCTGATCACAGATAGTGATTATTAATATGGCTGATCACAGGTCATGAGTAACAAGATGGCTGGTCACAGGTAATGAGTATCAAGATGGCTGATCACAGGTAATGAGTATCAAGATGGCTGATCACAGGTAATGAGTAACAAGATGGCTGATCACAGGTAGTGAGTATCAAGATGGCTGGTCACAGCTAATGAGTATCAAGATGGCTGATCACAGGCAGTGATTATTAATATGGCTGATCACAGGTCATGAGTATCAAAATGGCTGATCACAGGTAGTGATTATCAAGATGGCTGATCACAGGTAATGAGTAACAAGATGTCTGATCACAGGTAATGAGTAACAAGATGTCTGATCACAGGTAGTGAGTATCAAGATGGCTGATCACAGGTAATGAGTAACAAGATGGCTGATCACAGGTAATGAGTATCAAGATGTCTGATCACAGGTAATGAGTAACAAGATGTCTGATCACATGTAATGAGTATCTGGGACAAAATGAGTCCAGGCGTCTAGAACAGTTGTCATGGTTTTATGACTGTGATCCACTGACTGCAACCAGGACTAGGTATTAACACTAAGCCTATGATCTCCTGAGCCCCAGAGAGACCTCCCCTCTATGTGAGAGACATTTCATTTGCAGGTCCACCTTCAACAGTGTGTGTGTGCGGACGTGTTCCATGTGTAATTTTACTGAGAGGCAGTCAAAGCCTGGCCTCTTAGCCGATGAGGCGGATGACGGATGTGTCTAACCTTGCATGAAATGAGCCTTTACCCAGAGGAGGGCCTTATAAGCAGCTTCCGTCAGAGGCTGCTCCTCCCTTTGTTCCTCTCCTCCGCTCCTCTGTTCCTCTATTCCCTTCTCTTGTCCCAGCTCTGTCCCTGCTGGACTGACTGTCTCTCCTCCTCTTCCCACTCCTCCATTCTCCTCTCCTTTTACCTCCTCTCTTCTCTTCTCTTCTCCTCCATTCCCTTCCCTGACCCAGCTCCATCCCCATGACTGTCTGGTTGACTCCTCTCCTCTCTTCTCCTCTCTCCTCTCCTCCCCCTCCTCAGCTCCCCTTGTATCCTCCTCTCCTCTCTTCTCCTCTCTCCTCTCCTCCCCCTCCTCAGCTCCCCTTGTATCCTCCTCTCTTCTCCTCTCTCCTCTCCTCCCCCTCCTCAGCTTCCCTTATATCCTCCTTTCCTCTCTCCTCTCCTCCCCCTCCTCAGCTCCCCTTGTATCCTCCTCTCTTCTCCTCCTGGGTATGGGGATGGCCCAGCTCATCCCCATGCCTGTCTGGCTGACTCCTCTCCTCTCTTCTCCTCCATTCCCTTCCCTGGCCCAGCTCATCCCTGTGCCTGTCTGGCTGACTCCTCTCCTCTCTTCTCCTCCATTCCCTTCCCTGACCCAGCTCTGTAAGGCTGGTACAATTTCAGCTCTTAATGAGAACTATTAATTACTGCTGCAGTTTGAAGAGTAGGAGCTCCCGGAATAGAGGACGGAGGATAGACGGAGGAATAAGTTACAGGGCTCCAAACCAAAAGGGAGTGATAGGGATACCTCTTCCTCATCAGTCAGTCAGTCAATCAGTCAGTCAGTCAATCAGTCAGTCTCAGTCTTAGCAGCGGAAGCACCAGTTCTCAGCAGACAACTACTGAGGGAGAGAGTCCACTGAAAAGTGGGTGATCAAGTCAAGTTTATAGGAGATTGTTTATTTACAACTGGTTTCACAGACCCTTACAGACACCTCCAGGACTATTTCAAACCATGTCTATGAAAACAAGACTGACCCTCCTGATTACACTAAATGAAATTCCATCTGAGAACAGGCCTGTTGGTTGTTTCTAGTTGTATTTCTGGTAAAGAGTGAGGATTCGATACCTTGTGGAGAACTGAGTGGCGATGGTCTTACGTGTACCTGCACAGTAAGAAATAACCTGTTTTATGGTCCAGCGACTTATACATATTGTCAAATTTGATTCCCCGATCTTGGCTACGGCCAGATGACTTCAGAATAGGTTTTCATATCACACAGCTACACACACACACCCACAGTCACCCTGTCCACTATGCGTCTGTAACCGATAACATCCCCACCCAGTAGGCCTGCTGTAGCTAGAGATTCAACACCAACATCTATAAAGCTGTGGTCCAACTCCACTAATCTGCATAGCCATTACAGGAACCATCTTCCATGGACAGTACCATATGCTTGGGCCTATCTAAAAAAAAAAGCAAAATCAGTCCATCGTTAACAAAATGAGGGGGTTGCACGGAATCAGACACAATTGACCAGTGATCCCCTGAGATGCATAATTATCCATCATATTCCTCATGACCATCTGTTAATTTCCTGTCAGCTGACTCCCCTAATGTAATGACTCAAAGGATATTTCCCACATGGCACCCTATTCCCTATTAAGTGCACTTCTTATTTCAAAAGTAGCACTTATTTACTTCAAGGGAATAGGGTGCCATTTGGGATGCAAACAAATCCAAGGCCAATCAGAAAGGTGGTGCAACAATTGCATCTTGGGCAAAGAACAGTACTGTGTAAATACGGGGAACCTAGTATAATAAGAGTGTTATAAACAAATAAAGAAATATAATTATTGTTACAATGGATGTGAAACTACTGGACTAAGTACTTTTGTACATGTCTGTGTCTGTTATCACCATTATAGTTAACAAATGATCACCAAAAACCTCTAATAACAATAATGGTCCATTTCTGAGCAGCTAAAAATCCATTGCAGACTGAATCTATTACTGCATCTACAGTATGTAATGGAAGCTGAGAGAGTCTCTAAACTGTAGTTGAAGCTGAGAGAGTCTCTAAACTGTAGTTAAAGCTGAGAGAGTCTCTAAACTGTAGTTGAAGCTGAGAGAGTCTCTAAACTGTAGTTGAAGCTGAGAGAGTCTCTAAACAGTAGTTGAAGCTGAGAGAGGCTCTAAACTGTAGTTGAAGCTGAGAGAGTCTCTAAACAGTAGTTGAAGCTGAGAGAGTCTCTAAACAGTAGTTGAAGCTGAGAGAGTATCTAAACAGTAGTTGAAGCTGAGAGAGGCTTGAAACAGTAGTTGAAGCTGAGAGAGTCTCTAAACAGTAGTTGAAGCTGAGAGAGGCTCGAAACAGTAGTTGAAGCTGAGAGAGTCTCTAAACAGTAGTTGAAGCTGAGAGAGTCTCTAAACAGTAGTTGAAGCTGAGAGAGGCTCGAAACAGTAGTTGAAGCTGAGAGAGTCTCTAAACTGTAGTTGAAGCTGAGAGAGTCTCTAAACTGTAGTTGAAGCTGAGAGAGTCTCTAAACAGTAGTTGAAGCTGAGAGAGGCTCTAAACTGTAGTTGAAGCTGAGAGAGTCTCTAAACAGTAGTTGAAGCTGAGAGAGTCTCTAAACAGTAGTTGAAGCTGAGAGAGTATCTAAACAGTAGTTGAAGCTGAGAGAGGCTTGAAACAGTAGTTGAAGCTGAGAGAGTCTCTAAACAGTAGTTGAAGCTGAGAGAGGCTCGAAACAGTAGTTGAAGCTGAGAGAGTCTCTAAACAGTAGTTGAAGCTGAGAGAGTCTCTAAACAGTAGTTGAAGCTGAGAGAGGCTCGAAACAGTAGTTGAAGCTGAGAGAGGCTCTAAAAAGTACTAAGAACCACTACTGAATGACATGCTGATGTATATGCCTGTGGCTGTCACCACCAAATGATTCTCAACAATATAAAAAAAAATATCATAACAAAAAACAAATAATCATGATGCTCTCCATTATTAAAAATCTATTTCAGAATGTGTCAATGTATTTGAGTCCCAAATGCCACCCTATTCTCTATATAGTGCCCCAATTGTGACCACAGCCCTTTGGGCCCTGGTCAAAAGTAGTGAGTGCACTAAATGGGGAATAGGGTTCCATTGGAGACACAGCCTACATGATAAAGCTGCAGAGACACTAATCGTCTTTAAGCAGAGACTCCTATAACAGCCTATAGATGGAGCTCTCACGTTGTCTAAACATGGTATTAGACAGGCCCTGTTGCTGGGCAGGCACTAGCAGGCACACTGAGCAGAGCACCACAGCTCAGCTCTCTCCTCTCTCTCTTTTCTTTGTCTTCCCTCTCCTCCCTCTCTATCCTCTCCTCCCTCTCCTTCCTCTCTGCCATCCGTATACATGAGAGAGAGAGAGAGAGAGAGAGAGAGAGAGAGAGAGAGAGAGAGAGAGAGAGAGAGAGAGAGAGAGAGAGAGAGAGAGAGAGAGAGAGAGAGAGAGAGAGAGAGAGAGAGAGAGAGAGAGAGAGAGAGAGAGAGAGAGAAACTGTTTCTAGAAGTCCTACAAGCTGTTACCACACTGTAGTAGGTCTCTGTGTTAAAGGAAACAGCAGGTCTCTGTGTTAAAGGAAGCAGATGGTCTGTGTGTTAAAGGAAACAGCAGGTCTGTGTGTTAAAGGAAACAGCAGGTATGTTTGTTAAAGGAAACAGCAGGTCTCTGTGTTAAAGGAAACAGCAGGTCTCTGTGTTAAAGGACACAGCAGGTCTCTGTGTTAAAGGAAACAGCAGGTCTCTGTGTTAAAGGAAACAGCAGATCTCTGTGTTAAAGGAAACAGCAGGTCTCTGTGTTAAAGGAAACAGCAGGTCTCTGTGTTAAAGGAAGCAGCAGGTCTCTGTGTTAAAGGAAACAGCAGGTCTGTGTGTTAAAGAAAACAGCAGGTCTCTGTGTTAAAGGAAACAGCAGGTCTCTGTGTTAAAGGAAACAGCAGGTCTGTTTGTTAAAGGAAACAGCAGGTCTGTGTGTTAAGGAAACAGCAGGTCTGTGTGTTTAAGGAAACAGCAGGTCTGTGTGTTAAAGGAAACAGCAGGTCTCTGTGTTAAAGGAAACAGCAGGTCTCTGTGTTAAAGGAAACAGCAGGTCTGTTTGTTAAAGGAAACAGCAGGTCTGTTTGTTAAAGTAAACAGCAGGTCTCTGTGTTAAAGGAAACAGCAGGTCTGTGTGTTAAAGGAAACAGCAGGTCTGTGTTTTAAAGGAAACAGCAGGTCTCTGTGTTAAAGGAAACAGCAGGTCTGTGTGTTAAAGGAAACAGCAGGTCTGTGTGTTAAAGGAAACAGCAGGTCTGTGTTTTAAAGGAAACAGCAGGTCTGTGTGTTAAGGAAACAGCAGGTCTGTGTGTTAAAGGAAACAGCAGGTCTCTGTGTTAAAGGAAACAGCAGGTCTGTGTGTTAAAGGAAACAGCAGGTCTGTTTGTTAAAGGAAACAGCAGGTCTCTGTGTTAAAGGAAACAGCAGGTCTGTGTGTTAAAGGAAACAGCAGGTCTGTGTGTTATAGGAAACAGCAGGTCTCTGTGTTAAAGGAAACAGCAGGTCTGTGTGTTAAAGGAAACAGCAGATCTGTGTGTTAAAGGAAACAGCAGGTCTGTGTTTTAAAGGAAACAGCAGGTATCTGTGTTAAAGGAAACAGCAGGTCTGTGTGTTAAAGGAAACAACAGGTCTGTGTGTTAAAGGAAACAGCAGGTCTGTGTTTTAAAGGAAACAGCTGGTCTGTTTGTTAAAGGAAACAGCAGGTCTGTGTGTAAAGGAAACAGCAGGTCTGTTTGTAAAGGAAGCAGCAGGTCTGTGTGTTAAAGGAAACAGCAGGTATGTGTGTAAAGGAAACAGCAGGTATGTTTGTAAAGGAAACAGCAGGTCTCTGTGTTAAAGGAAACAGCAGGTCTGTGTGTTAAAGGAAACAACAGGTCTGTGTGTTAAAGGAAACAGCAGGTCTGTGTTTTAAAGGAAACAGCTGGTCTGTTTGTTAAAGGAAACAGCAGGTCTGTGTGTAAAGGAAACAGCAGGTCTGTGTGTAAAGGAAGCAGCAGGTCTCTGTGTTAAAGGAAACATCAGGTCTCTGTGTTAAAGGAAGCAGCAGGTCTCTGTGTTAAAGGAAACAGCAGGTCTGTGTGTTAAAGGAAACAGCAGGTCTGTGTGTTAAAGGAAACAGCAGGTATGTTTGTTAAAGGAAACAGCAGGTCTCTGTGTTAAAGGAAACAGCAGGTCTGTGTGTTAAAGGAAACAGCAGGTCTGTGTTTTAAAGGAAACAGCAGGTCTCTGTGTTAAGGGAAACAGCAGGTCTGTGTGCTAAAGGAAACAGCAGGTCTGTGTGTTAAAGGAAACAGCAGGTCTGTGTTTTAAAGGAAACAGCAGGTCTGTGTGTTAAGGAAACAGCAGGTCTGTGTGTTAAAGGAAACAGCAGGTCTCTGTGTTAAAGGAAACAGCAGGTCTGTGTGTTAAAGGAAACAGCAGGTCTGTTTGTTAAAGGAAACAGCAGGTCTCTGTGTTTAAGGAAACAGCAGGTCTGTGTGTTAAAGGAAACAGCAGGTCTGTGTGTTATAGGAAACAGCAGGTCTCTGTGTTAAAGGAAACAGCAGGTATCTGTGTTAAAGGAAACAGCAGGTCTGTGTGTTAAAGGAAACAGCAGGTCTGTGTGTTAAAGGAAACAGCAGGTCTGTGTTTTAAAGGAAACAGCTGGTCTGTTTGTTAAAGGAAACAGCAGGTCTGTGTGTAAAGGAAACAGCAGGTCTGTTTGTAAAGGAAGCAGCAGGTCTGTGTGTTAAAGGAAACAGCAGGTCTGTTTGTTAAAGGAAACATCAGGTCTGTGTGTTACAGGAAACAGAAGGTCTGTGTGTTAAAGGAAACAGCAGGTCTGTGTGTTAAAGGAAACAGCAGGTATGTGTGTAAAGGAAACAGCAGGTATGTGTGTAAAGGAAGCAGCAGGTCTCTGTGTTAAAGGAAACAGCAGGTCTGTGTGTTAAAGGAAACAGCAGGTCTGTGTGTTAAAGGAAACAGCAGGTCTGTGTTTTAAAGGAAACAGCTGGTCTGTTTGTTAAAGGAAACAGCAGGTCTGTTTGTAAAGGAAGCAGCAGGTCTCTGTGTTAAAGGAAACAGCAGGTCTCTGTGTTAAAGGAAACAGCAGGTCTCTGTGTTAAAGGAAACAGCAGGTCTGTGTGTAAAGGAAGCAGCAGGTCTCTGTGTTAAAGGAAGCAGCAGGTCTCTGTGTTAAAGGAAACAGCAGGTCTATGTGTTAAAGGAAGCAGCAGGTCTCGGTGTTAAAGGAAACAGCAGGTCTGTGTGTTAAAGGAAACAGCAGGTCTCTGTGTTAAAGGAAACAGCAGGTCTGTGTGTTAAAGGAAACAGCAGGTCTGTTTGTTAAAGGAAACAGCAGGTCTGTGTTTTAAAGGAAACAGCTGGTCTGTTTGTTAAAGGAAACAGCAGGTCTGTGTGTAAAGGAAACAGCAGGTCTCTTTGTTAAAGGAAACAGCAGGTCTGTTTGTAAAGGAAGCAGCAGGTCTGTGTGTTAAAGGAAACAGCAGGTCTGTTTGTTAAAGGAAACATCAGGTCTGTGTGTTACAGGAAACAGAAGGTCTGTGTGTTAAAGGAAACAGCAGGTCTGTGTGTTAAAGGAAACAGCAGGTATGTGTGTAAAGGAAACAGCAGGTATGTGTGTAAAGGAAGCAGCAGGTCTCTGTGTTAAAGGAAACAGCAGGTCTGTGTGTTAAAGGAAACAGCAGGTCTGTGTGTTAAAGGAAACAGCAGGTCTGTGTTTTAAAGGAAACAGCTGGTCTGTTTGTTAAAGGAAACAGCAGGTCTGTTTGTAAAGGAAGCAGCAGGTCTCTGTGTTAAAGGAAACAGCAGGTCTCTGTGTTAAAGGAAACAGCAGGTCTCTGTGTTAAAGGAAACAGCAGGTCTGTGTGTAAAGGAAGCAGCAGGTCTCTGTGTTAAAGGAAGCAGCAGGTCTCTGTGTTAAAGGAAACAGCAGGTCTATGTGTTAAAGGAAGCAGCAGGTCTCGGTGTTAAAGGAAACAGCAGGTCTGTGTGTTAAAGGAAACAGCAGGTCTCTGTGTTAAAGGAAACAGCAGGTCTGTGTGTTAAAGGAAACAGCAGGTCTGTTTGTTAAAGGAAACAGCAGGTCTGTGTTTTAAAGGAAACAGCTGGTCTGTTTGTTAAAGGAAACAGCAGGTCTGTGTGTAAAGGAAACAGCAGGTCTCTTTGTTAAAGGAAACAGCAGGTCTCTGTGTTAAAGGAAACAGCAGGTCTCTGTGTTAAAGGAAACAGCAGGTCTCTGTGTTAAAGGAAACAGCAGGTCTGTGTGTTAAAGGAAACAGCAGGTCTGTGTGTTAAAGGAAACAGCAGGTCTCTGTGTTAAAGGAAACAGCAGGTCTCTGTGTTAAAGGAAACAGCAGGTCTCTGTGTGTAAAGGAAACAGCAGGTCTCTGTGTTAAAGGAAACAGCAGGTCTCTGTGTGTAAAGGAAACAGCAGGTCTCTGTGTTAAATGAAACAGCAGGTCTCTGTGTTAAAGGAAGCAGCAGGTTTCTGTGTTAAAGGAAACAGCAGGTCTGTGTTAAAGGAAACAGCAGGTCTCTGTGTTAAAGGAAGCAGCAGGTCTCTGTGTTAAAGGAAACAGCAGGTCTCTGTGTTAAAGGAAGCAGCAGGTCTCTGTGTTAAAGGAAGCAGCAGGTCTGTGTGTTTAAATAAGCAACAAAGCTAATCATTATGATTATATCCCAATCTTGGTGAAACATTTCATGTCCTTTATCCACCGACTGTATGATCTCTCATGTATGTTAATAATATGTGTGGGGTCTGCCTCTGGCTCCATTTTTCAAAGAATAAATCACTCGAGGATAATTCAGCCTCATTACAAAACGTCATGAAGCATTAGACCTGCAATAAACAATGGATTGTGGTGCCACAAACTAAAAGTTTGGATTACATTTTTTCCCACATAAAAGAGAACGGAAAATTTATTGACTAATAATTCTGACTGCACGTGGTTCAAGTGAATTGTAGTTATCAGCCGTCCTTGGCTTTCAACTCAGCTGTGTGATGCTATCAGGAAATGGATGGTCTGCTGATGGTCTGGTGTAGAGGCAATTCCAACATTTCAGCACATTGATGGTCAAATCAACATCCTTTTCCCCATCTGTCATGACAGCCTTAACATTCAAATCGTCACCATAACCCTAATCCTAATTGACTAGCTGATTAGGTTTTTGGTGCAGAGATTTTCCACAAGAAAACACTGCTGCTAATCCACCCATGAGTCAAACATCAGAGATGGTATAGTGAGTAGTGAGACAACATGTCAGTCCACATTTCAACACATTATGGGTCAAATCAACAGTCACTGCTGCTAAAGCATCCAGCCATCCAAACACCAGGATGGTGAAGCTTGTGACATAAAATGACTTCCTTGTGGAGCAGACTTCTGTGTGTCAACATGAATGAATACTGTTTAGTGATGAAATGACTTCTGTGTGTCAACATGAATGAATACTGTTTAGTGATGAAATGACTTCTGTGTGTCAACATGAATGGATACTGTTTAGTGATGAAATGACTTCTGTGTGTCAACATGAATGGATTCTGTTTAGTGATGAAATGACTTCTGTGTGTCAACATGAATGGATACTGTTTAGTGATGAAATGACTTCTATTTGTAAACATGAATGGATACTGTTTACTGATGAAATTACTTCTGTGTGTGTCAACATGAATGGATTATGTTTACTGATGAAATGACTTCTGTGTGTGTCAACATGAATGGATACTGTTTAGTGATGAAATGACTTCTGTGTGTCAACATGAATGAATACTGTTTAGTGATGAAATGACTTCTGTGTGTGTCAACATGAATGGATACTGTTTAGTGATGAAATGACTTCTATTTGTCAACATGAATGGATTCTGTTTACTGATGAAATGACTTCTGTGTCAACATGAATGAATACTGTTTAGTGATGAAATGACTTCTGTGTGTCAACATGAATTAATACTGTTTACTGATTAAATGACTTCTGTGTGTCAACATGAATGGATACTGTTTAGTGATGAAATGACTCCTGTGTGTCAACATGAATGGATACTGTTTAGTGATGAAATTACTTCTGTGTGTCAACATGAATGGATTCTGTTTACTGATGAAATGACTTCTGTGTGTCAACATGAATGGATTCTGTTTACTGATGAAATGACTTCTGTGTGTCAACATGAATGGATTCTGTTTACTGATGAAATGACTTCTGTGTGTCAACATGAATGGATACTGTTTAGTGATGAAATGACTTCTGTGTCAACATGAATGGATTCTGTTTACTGATGAAATGACTTCTGTGTGTCAAAATGAATGGATTCTGTTTACTGATGAAATGACTTCTGTGTGTCAACATGAATGGATTCTGTTTAGTGATGAAATGACTTCTGAGTCAACATGAATGAATACTGTTTAGTGATGAAATTACTTCTGTGTGTCAACATGAATGGATTCTGTTTAGTGATGAAATTACTTCTGTGTGTCAACATGAATGAATACTGTTTAGTGATGAAATGACTTCTGTTTGTCAACATGAATGGATTCTGTTTACTGATGAAATGACTTCTGTGTGTCAACATGAATGGATTCTGTTTAGTGATGAAATGACTTCTGTGTCAACATGAATGAATACTGTTTAGTGATGAAATTACTTCTGTGTGTCAACATGAATGGATACTGTTTAGTGATGAAATGACTTCTGTGTGTCAACATGAATGGATTCTGTTTAGTGATGAAATTACTTCTGTGTTTCAACATGAATGGATTCTGTTTAGTGATGAAATTACTTCTGTGTGTCAACATGAATGAATACTGTTTAGTGATGAAATGACTTCTGTTTGTCAACATGAATGGATTCTGTTTACTGATGAAATGACTTCTGTGTGTCAACATGAATGGATTCTGTTTAGTGATGAAATGACTTCTGTGTCAACATGAATGAATACTGTTTAGTGATGAAATGACTTCTGTGTGTCAACATGAATGGATACTGTTTAGTGATGAAATGACTTCTGTGTGTCAACATGAATGGATTCTGTTTAGTGATGAAATGACTTCTGTGTGTCAACATGAATGGATTCTGTTTAGTGATGAAATGACTTATGTGTGTCAACATGAATGGATACTGTTTAGTGATGAAATTACTTCTATTTGTAAACATGAATGGATACTGTTTACTGATGAAATTACTTCTGTGTGTGTCAACATGAATGGATACTGTTTACTGATGAAATTACTTCTGTGTGTCAACATGAATGGATTCTGTTTACTGATGAAATGACTTCTGTGTGTGTCAACATGAATGGATACTGTTTAGTGATTAAATGACTTCTGTGTGTCAACATGAATGAATACTGTTTAGTGATGAAATTACTTCTGTGTGTCAACATGAATGGATACAGTTTAGTGATGAAATGACTTCTATTTGTCAACATGAATGGATTCTGTTTACTCATGAAATGACTTCTGTGTCAACATGAATGAATACTGTTTAGTGATGAAATGACTTCTGTGTGTCAACATGAATTAATACTGTTTACTGATTAAATGACTTCTGTGTGTCAACATGACTGGATACTGTTTAGTGATGAAATGACTTCTGTGTGTCAACATGAATGGATTCTGTTTAGTGATGAAATGACTTCTGTGTGTCAACATGAATTAATACTGTTTACTGATTAAATGACTTCTGTGTGTCAACATGAATGAATACTGTTTACTGATGAAATGACTTCTGTGTGTCAACATGAATGGATACTGTTTACTGATGAAATGACTTCTGTGTGTCAACATGAATGGATTCTGTTTAGTGATGAAATGTGCTCAGCTGCTGAAGGTGTGTGTTTATATGTAAATACTGAGAAATCAGAATGCATTGAATATGCATTTTATTTCATTATGAAAAAAATCTATTTAAATAAAGTACAAATAATACTGATCACTTGAAATGTTAATCTTCAGATTCCATACCGTACACAACGTTGCTTTCTCCCTTCCAGCGATGCGAAGGCTACCTGACAATAGAGCTATGCAGGAGAGACATGCCAGTGAGATAGCCTTGATATAAGTATCACGGTCAACCTTTGGGGTTGCAGTTACTTAATGCAGTTGTTTATTTCAGTGTAAGGAAACAGAAAACATCGTATGGACAGTGGTAAATACTGCAGGGAAATGTATCAAATGGATCCTTGAGACGTCCCAACTCTGATGTCACCCCATTGAGGTTGACATTTAAAACGGTTAAGGTAAGGATAGTACTCATCTATACTGCAGTAGCATGAGTGACTCATGGTTGGAGTCAGTTTCACTTCATCCTTGAATCCCAATCTGAATATCTGTTTACTTCCTGGCTGCTTTGACTGACTTGAAATGGAATTGACCCAACCTTGCTGTGACTATCATACAAGGTCTCTATACAGTTGAGGTCCTAATAGGAAACACATGGTCAAATCTATAGAAAACACATGGTCAAATCTATAGAAAACATATGGTTAAATCTATAGGAAACACATGGTCAAATCTATAGAAAACACATGGTCAAATCTATAGAAAACACATGGTTAAATCTATAGAAAACACATGGTCAAATATATAGAAAACATATGGTTAAATCTATAGAAAACACATGGTCAAATCTATAGAAAACATATGGTTAAATCTATAGGAAACACATGGTCAAATCTATAGAAAACACATGGTCAAATCTATCGAAAACACATGGTTAAATCTATAGAAAACACATGGTCAAATATATAGAAAACATATGGTTAAATCTATAGAAAACACATGGTCAAATCTATAGAAAACACATGGTCAAATCTATAGAAAACACATGGTTAAATCTATAGAAAACATATGGTTAAATCTATAGGAAACATATGGTTAAATCTATAGAACACATATGGTCAAATCTATAGAAAACATGGTTAAATCTATAGGAAACATGGTTAAATCTATAGAAAACACATGGTCAAATCTATATAAAACACATGGTTAAATCTATAGGAAACATATGGTCAAATCTATAGAAAACACATGGTCAAATCTATAGAAAACACATGGTCAAATCTATTGAAAACACATGGTTAAATCTATAGAAAACACATGGTCAAATATATAGAAAACATATGGTTAAATCTATAGAAAACACATGGTCAAATCTATAGAAAACACATGGTTAAATCTATAGAAAACATATGGTTAAATCTATAGGAAACATATGATTAAATCTATAGAACACATATGGTCAAATCTATAGAAAACATGGTTAAATCTATAGGAAACATGGTTAAATCTATAGAAAACACATGGTCAAATCTATAGAAAACACATGGTTAAATCTATAGGAAACATATGGTCAAATCTATAGAAAACACATGGTTAAATCTATAGAAAACATATGGTTAAATCTATAGAAAACACATGGTTAAATCTATAGAAAACACATGGTTAAATCTATAGGAAACATGGTTAAATCTATAGAAAACACATGGTTAAATCTATAGAAAACATATGGTTAAATCTATAGAAAACATATGGTTAAATCTATAGAAAACACATTGTTAAATCTATAGAAAACACATGGTTAAATCTATAGAAAACATATGGTTAAATCTATAGAAAAACACATGGTCAAATCTATAGAAAACACATGGTTAAATCTATAGGAAACATATGGTTAAATCTATAGGAAACATATGGTTAAATCTATAGAACACATATGGTCAAATCTATAGAAAACATGGTTAAATCTATAGGAAACATGGTTAAATCTATAGAAAAACACATGATTAAATCTATAGAAAACATATGGTTAAATCTATAGAAAACACATGGTTAAATCTATAGAAAACATATGGTTAAATCTATAGGAAACATATGGTTAAATTTATAGGAAACATATAAGACCCAGCCAATGAAAACAAAGTAGCTGGTTGATTAGCACCAGTATGGTCCTGTGTCTACATTATCCTCACCCAGACAGGGAGGTTCTAGTGATCCCCTTAGACTAAATACGGCTTCCTAATTACGCTAATGCTAGCTAGGGGACGTTAGAGAGGAACTCTATGGGAAACAACTCGGAGCGAGGGCATGGGTGGACGCACAACCCCAGCAGATGGCTGGTTGATGCCAAGCCCAGAGCCACCATGCCAATCTGTCGAGTGAGAAACATGCCACATTTTTTACTACCTTTGTAACATCATCCAACATTTTTAAAAGTGTCTCTTGTCTTTTCCCAAGACATTTGGCATGCCAAGAAATTACCTTAAGTTTAAAGCTAGAATCCTTAGCAGCGACATCAACGGCCCCCGTTTGTGAGTTGATAGTGCTCTAGTTTAGACCAGGGTCATAAGGTATTCCATAAGGCTCTGGTCAACAGTAGTTTCCTATATGCAGTAGCTTCAACTACAATATAAACCATACAGACAGCTGTGATACCAGATAAACCATACAGACAGCTGTGATACCAGATAAACCATGTAGACAGCTGTGATAAACCATACAGACAGCTGTGATACCAGATAAACCATACAGACAGCTGTGATACAATATAAACCATGTAGACAGCTGTGATAAACCATACAGACAGCTGTGATACCAGATAAACCATACAGACAGCTGTGATACCAGATAAACCATACAGACAGCTGTGATACCAGATAAACCATGTAGACAGCTGTGATACCAGATAAACCATGTAGACAGCTGTGATACCAGATAAACCATGTAGACAGCTGTGATACCAGATAAACCATACAGACAGCTGTGATACCAGATAAACCATGTAGACAGCTGTGATAAACCATACAGACAGCTGTGATACCAGATAAACCATGTAGACAGCTGTGATAAACCATACAGACAGCTGTGATACCAGATAAACCATACAGACAGCTGTGATACCAGATAAACCATACAGACAGCTGTGATACCAGATAAACCATGTAGACAGCTGTGATACCAGATAAACCATACAGACAGCTGTGATACCAGATAAACCATGTAGACAGCTGTGATACCAGATAAACCATACAGACAGCTGTGATACCAGATAAACCATACAGACAGCTGTGATACCAGATAAACCATACAGACAGCTGTGATACCAGATAAACCATGTAGACAGCTGTGATACCAGATAAACCATACAGACAGCTGTGATACCAGATAAACCATACAGACAGCTGTGATACCAGATAAACCATACAGACAGCTGTGATACCAGATAAACCATACAGACAGCTGTGATACCAGATAAACCATGTAGACAGCTGTGATACCAGATAAACCATACAGACAGCTGTGATACCAGATAAACCATACAGACAGCTGTGATACCAGATAAACCATACAGACAGCTGTGATACCAGATAAACCATACAGACAGCTGTGATACCAGATAAACCATACAGACAGCTGTGATACCAGATAAACCATACAGACAGCTGTGATAAACCATGTAGACAGCTGTGATACCAGATAAACCATACAGACAGCTGTGATACCAGATAAACCATGTAGACAGCTGTGATAAACCATAGACAGCTGTGATACCAGATAAACCATACAGACAGCTGTGATACCAGATAAACCATGTAGACAGATAAACCATACAGACAGCTGTGATACCAGATAAACCATACAGACAGCTGTGATACCAGATAAACCATGTAGACAGCTGTGATACCAGATAAACCATGTAGACAGCTGTGATACCAGATAAACCATACAGACAGCTGTGATACCAGATAAACCATACAGACAGCTGTGATACCAGATAAACCATACAGACAGCTGTGATACCAGATAAACCATACAGACAGCTGTGATACCAGATAAACCATGTAGACAGCTGTGATACCAGATAAACCATACAGACAGCTGTGATACCAGATAAACCATGTAGACAGCTGTGATACCAGATAAACCATACAGACAGCTGTGATACCAGATAAACCATACAGACAGCTGTGATACCAGATAAACCATGTAGACAGCTGTGATACCAGATAAACCATGTAGACAGCTGTGATACCAGATAAACCATACAGACAGCTGTGATACCAGATAAACCATACAGACAGCTGTGATACCAGATAAACCATACAGACAGCTGTGATACCAGATAAACCATACAGACAGCTGTGATACCAGATAAACCATACAGACAGCTGTGATACCAGATAAACCATACAGACAGCTGTGATACCAGATAAACCATACAGACAGCTGTGATACCAGATAAACCATACAGACAGCTGTGATACCAGATAAACCATGTAGACAGCTGTGATACCAGATAAACCATGTAGACAGCTGTGATACCAGATAAACCATGTAGACAGCTGTGATACCAGATAAACCATACAGACAGCTGTGATACCAGATAAACCATACAGACAGCTGTGATACCAGATAAACCATACAGACAGCTGTGATACCAGATAAACCATGTAGACAGCTGTGATAAACCATGTAGACAGCTGTGATACCAGATAAACCATGTAGACAGCTGTGATACCAGATAAACCATACAGACAGCTGTGATACCAGATAAACCATACAGACAGCTGTGATACCAGATAAACCATACAGACAGCTGTGATAAACCATACAGACAGCTGTGATACCAGATAAACCATACAGACAGCTGTGATACCAGATAAACCATGTAGACAGCTGTGATACCAGATAAACCATACAGACAGCTGTGATACCAGATAAACCATGTAGACAGCTGTGATACCAGATAAACCATACAGACAGCTGTGATACCAGATAAACCATACAGACAGCTGTGATACCAGATAAACCATACAGACAGCTGTGATACCAGATAAACCATACAGACAGCTGTGATACCAGATAAACCATACAGACAGCTGTGATACCAGATAAACCATGTAGACAGCTGTGATACCAGATAAACCATACAGACAGCTGTGATAAACCATGTAGACAGCTGTGATACCAGATAAACCATACAGACAGCTGTGATACCAGATAAACCATGTAGACAGCTGTGATACCAGATAAACCATACAGACAGCTGTGATACCAGATAAACCATACAGACAGCTGTGATACCAGATAAACCATGTAGACAGCTGTGATACCAGATAAACCATACAGACAGCTGTGATACCAGATAAACCATGTAGACAGCTGTGATACCAGATAAACCATACAGACAGCTGTGATACCAGATAAACCATGTAGACAGATGTGATACCAGATAAACCATACAGACAGATGTGATACCAGATAAACCATAGACACAAGATAAACCATGTAGACAGCTGTGATACCAGATAAACCATACAGACAGCTGTGATACCAGATAAACCATACAGACAGCTGTGATACCAGATAAACCATACAGACAGCTGTGATACCAGATAAACCATGTAGACAGCTGTGATACCAGATAAACCATACAGACAGCTGTGATACCAGATAAACCATGTAGACAGCTGTGATACCAGATAAACCATACAGACAGCTGTGATACCAGATAAACCATACAGACAGCTGTGATACCAGATAAACCATGTAGACAGCTGTGATACCAGATAAACCATACAGACAGCTGTGATACCAGATAAACCATGTAGACAGCTGTGATACCAGATAAACCATGTAGACAGCTGTGATACCAGATAAACCATGCAGACAGCTGTGATACCAGATAAACCATACAGGCAGCTGTGATACCAGATAAACCATACAGGCAGCTGTGATACCAGATAAACCATGTAGACAGCTGTGATACCAGATAAACCATGTAGACAGCTGTGATACCAGATAAACCATGCAGACAGCTGTGATACCAGATAAACCATACAGGCAGCTGTGATACCAGATAAACCATGTAGACAGCTGTGATACCAGATAAACCATGTAGACAGCTGTGATACCAGATAAACCATGTAGACAGCTGTGATAAACCATACAGGCAGCTGTGATACCAGATAAACCATACAGACAGCTGTGATACCAGATAAACCATGTAGACAGCTGTGATACCAGATAAACCATGTAGACCGCTGTGATACCAGATAAACCATGTAGACAGCTGTGATACCAGATAAACCATGTAGACAGCTGTGATACCAGATAAACCATACAGACAGCTGTGATACCAGATAAACCATACAGACAGCTGTGATACCAGATAAACCATGTAGACAGCTGTGATACCAGATAAACCATGTAGACAGCTGTGATACCAGATAAACCATACAGACAGCTGTGATACCAGATAAACCATACAGACAGCTGTGATACCAGATAAACCATACAGACAGCTGTGATACCAGATAAACCATACAGACAGCTGTGATACCAGATAAACCATACAGACAGCTGTGATACCAGATAAACCATGTAGACAGCTGTGATACCAGATAAACCATGTAGACAGCTGTGATAAACCATGTAGACAGCTGTGATACCAGATAAACCATACAGACAGATGTGATACCAGATAAACCATACAGACAGATGTGATACCAGATAAACCATACAGACAGATGTGATACAGGACAAGTCATGCAGCCACCTCGAGAAAAAAGCATGTATCTTGCGTCTGCATGGCATGGAGAGAAAACTAGTATAATATGTTGAACGTTGAGTCTCAAGAATAGAGAGATGGAGCGTATTAGTCACAGGGACAGATGTAATTACAGGGTATATTGGAAACCTGATGCTCCGGGCTCCCACAGAGAGGGTCAAATACAAATATAAATAAAAAGACAAGTGAATGAGACAAAATAATGATAATAGTAATATATACACATTTACAACTGTGGGGGGTAAGAGTCTGTTGGGGAACATTCATAGGTGGAGCAGCATGGGGGGGGGGGGGGGGGGGGGGAAAGTAAGCGAAGGAAACGGACATGATTTAATGTTATGCAGGGAAAGACAACACAATATCAAGGATGTTATGTCTGAACTCTACACTGAGAGAACAAAATGTTAGGAACACCTTCCTAATATTGACTTGCATCCACCGCTGTTGCCCTCAGAACAGCCCCAATGCTTCCCACAGTTGTGTCAAGTTGGCTGGATGTCCTTTGGGTGGTGGATCATTCTTGATACACACAGGAATCCGTTGAGAGTGAAAAACACAGCAGCGTTGCAGTTCTTGACACAAACGGGTGCACCTGGCACCTACTACCAGACCCCATTCAAAGGCACCTACTACCAGACCCCGTTCAAAGGCACCTACTACCAGACCCCGTTCAAAGGCACCTACTACCAGACCCCGTTCAAAGGCACCTACTACCAGACCCCGTTCAAAGGCACCTACCACCAGACCCCGTTCAAAGGCACTTAAAGGTTTTGTCTTGCCCATTCACCCTCTGAATAGCACACATTCACAATCCATGTCTCAATTGTCTGAAGGCTTAAAAATGCTTCTTTAACCTGTCTCTTCCCCTTCATCTACATTGTTTGAAGTGGATTTAACAAGTGTCATTAATAAGGCATCATGGCTTTCTTGGATTCACCTGGTCAGTGCACGTACATGTCATGGAAAAAGCATGTGTTCCTAATGTGTTGTACACTGTGTCTATACTGTGAAGAGAAAGATTATTTCATATCAATCATTTTAGTTGTGTCTACATTGAATACCATGGAGAGAAACACAGTATAGTATCAAAAGTGTTTTGTCAGTACAACATGCTGCTATAGAGAGAAAGCTGATATAATATAATAACCGTGTTCCACTATAACACTCAGTCCTTCAGACACTCTTTATCTAAAGAGACTCTCATTAGTCATTCTGTCGGCTCATCCACATGCTGCACCAATCAGGTCCCATGTTGTTGTGATGCTGAAATCCTACTGCTTCAGACTGCCACCCTTCATTTATCAGCTGTTTAGAACACAGAGTCCGCTTCCCAAATGGCACCCTATTCCCTATGAAGTCCCTATGGGCCCTGGTCAAAAGTAGTGCATTACATAGGGAATAGGGTGCCATTTGGGACTCGGGCACAGTGTAATTTGCAAGAGTTTAGTCATGGGGAAGAAAATGAAGAAGAGGCATGCCTCTCGTCACTCTGATCACTCTGCATGAATTGTCTTGGCTCATTGACTGAGCTCTTGTTAAAACAAATATGCTCTCCTGACTCCCGTCCCCAATAATTAAAAAGGAAACAACTGGTGACAACAAATGTCCTCTGACAAGAGCAGGAGACAGTACAATGGTATATCAAACTAACTTTAACTGACTGATACTGAGGATTATGAGTACAATGGGATATCAAACTAACTCTAACTGGCTAATACTGAAGAGTAAGAGTACAATGGGATATCAAACTAACTCTAACTGACTGATACTGAGGATTATGAGTACAATGGGATATCAAACTAACTCTAACTGGCTAATACTGAAGAGTAAGAGTACAATGGGATATCAAACGAACTCTAACTGGCTAATACTGAAGAATAAGAGTACAATGGTATATCAAACTAACTTTAACTGACTGATACTGAGGATTATGAGTACAATGGGATATCAAACTAACTCTAACTGGCTAATACTGAAGAGTAAGAGTACAATGGGATATCAAACTAACTCTAACTGACTGATACTGAGGATTATGAGTACAATGGGATATCAAACTAACTCTAACTGGCTAATACTGAAGAGTAAGAGTACAATGGGATATCAAACTAACTCTAACTGGCTAATACTGAAGAATAAGAGTACAATGGGATATCAAACTAATGTTAACTGACTGATACTGAGGAGTATGAGTACAATGGGATATCAAACTAACTTTCACTGACTGATACTGAGGAGTATGAGTACAATGGTATATCAAACTAACTTTAACTGACTGATACTGAGGATTATGAGTACAATGGGATATCAAACTAACTCTAACTGGCTAATACTGAAGAGTAAGAGTACAATGGGATATCAAACTAACTCTAACTGGCTAATACTGAAGAATAAGAGTACAATGGGATATCAAACTAATGTTAACTGACTGATACTGAGGAGTATGAGTACAATGGGATATCAAACTAACTTTCACTGACTGATACTGAGGAGTATGAGTACAATGGTATATCAAACTAACTTTAACTGACTGATACTGAGGATTATGAGTACAATGGGATATCAAACTAACTCTAACTGGCTAATACTGAAGAGTAAGAGTACAATGGGATATAAAACTAACTCTAACTGGCTAATACTGAAGAATAAGAGTACAATGGGATATCAAACTAATGTTAACTGACTGATACTGAGGAGTATGAGTACAATGGGATATCAAACTAACTTTCACTGACTGATACTGAGGAGTATGAGTACAATGGGATATCAAACTAACTCTAACTGACTGATACTGAAGAGTAAGAGTACAATGGGATATCAAACTAACTTTCACTGACTGATACTGAGGAGTATGAGTACAATGGGATATCAAACTAACTCTAACTGACTGATACTGAAGAGTAAGAGTACAATGGGATATCAAACGAATGTTAACTGACTGATACTGAGGAGTAACAGTACAATGGGATATCAAACTAGCTCTAACTGACTGATACTGAAGAGTAAGAGTACAATGGGATATCAAACTAACGTTAACTGACTGATACTGAGGAGTATGAGTACAATGGGATATCAAACTAACTCTAACTGGCTGATACTGAGTAACAGTACAATGGGATATCAAACTAATGTTAACTGACTGATACTGAGGAGTAACAGTACAATGGGATATCAAACTAGCTCTAACTGTCTGATACTGAGGAGTATGAGTACAATGGGATATCAAACTAACGTTAACTGACTGAAGAGTATGAGTACAATGGGATATCAAACTAGCTCTAACTGGCTGATACTGAAGAGTAAGAGTACAATGGGATATCAAACTAACGTTAACTGACTGATACTGAGGAGTATGAGTACAATGGGATATCAAACTAACGTTAACTGACTGAAGAGTATGAGTACAATGGGATATCAAACTAGCTCTAACTGGCTGATATTGAAGAGTAAGAGTACAATGGGATATCAAACTAACGTTAACTGACTGAAGAGTATGAGTACAATGGGATATCAAACTAACTCTAACTGGCTGAAAGGTAAGAGTACAATGGAAGGAATATCAAAGTAGTAATGTTGAAAGTGATACAGTCTTAGAAAAAAGGATTATACCTAGACTCAAAAAGGGTTCTCATACAGGGACAGCTGAAGAACCCTTCATAAGAGTAGGCCTATACTGCATTTCTAGGGAAACTAACACTGTGATGTCAAAGCAACCAAGTGTGTATGAGGAGGAGGGTTTGCAGCATTACTTACATAAGCTGTTGAAGAGCCTTTCCTCAGGCATTGAACACAAGTGGGACGCTGTATCTTTTTACATCTACATGTCAAGTTACAGCTTCAGACATTAGGTGTAAGGCAGTTAGGAAAGCAAAGGCTAGCTTTTTCAAACAGAAATTTACATCCTGTAGCACAAACTCCCAAAAGTTCTGGGACACTGTAGAATCCATGGAAAATAAGAGCACCTCCTCCCAGCTGCCCACTGCACTGAAAACACTGTCACCACTGATAAATCTACGATAACGAGAATTTCAAAATAATTTTTCTACGGCTGGCCATGGTTTCAACCTGCCTACCCCTACCCTGGTCAACAGCCCTGCACCCCCCACAGCAACTTGCCCAAGCCTCCCCATTTCTCCTTCACCCAAATCCAGATAGCTGACGTTTTGAAAGAGCTGCAAAATCTGGACCCCTACAAATCAGCTGGGCTAGACAATCTGGACCTTCTCTTTCTAAAATTATACCTGCTGCAAAAGTTGCAATCCCTATTACTAGCCTGTTCAACCTCTCTTTCGTATCATCTGAGATCCCTAAAGATTGGAAAGCTGCCGCAGTCATCCCCCTCTTCAAACGGGGAGACACTCTAGACCCAAACTGTTACAGACCTATATCCATCCTGCCCTGCCTTTATAAAGTCTTTGAAAGCCAAGTTAACAAACAGATCACCAACCATTTCGAATCCCATCTCTGCTATGCAATCTGGTTTCCAAGCTGGTTATCGGGTGCACCTCAGCCACACTCAAGGTCTTAACGATATCATAACCGCCATTGATAAAAGACAATACTGTGCCACTGTCTTCATCGACCTGGCCAAGGCTTTTGAGTCTGTCGATCACAACATTCTTATTGGCAGACTCAACAGCCTTGGTTTCTCAAATGATTGCCTCGCCTAGTTTACCAACTACTTCTCAGATAGAGTTTAGTGTGTCAAATCAGAGGACCTGTTGTCCGGACCTCTGGCAGTCTCTATGGGGGTGCCACAGGGTTCAACTCTCGGACTGACTCTTTTCTCTGTATACATCAATGATGTCGCTCTTGCTGCTGGTGATTCTCTGATCCACCTCTATGCGGACGACACCATTCTGTATACATCTGGCCCTTATTTGGACACTGCGTTAACAAATCTCCAGACGAGCTTCAGTGCCATACAACACTTCTTCCGTGGCCTCCAACTGCCCTTAATGCAATAAAACCAAATGCATGCTCTTCAACCGATCACTGCCCGCACCTGCCCACCCGTCTAGCATCACTACTCTGGAAGGTTCTGACTTAGATTATGTGGACAACTACAAATACCTAGGTGTCTGGTTAGACTATAAACTCTCCTTCCAGACTCACACTAAGCATCTCCAATCCAAAAATAAATCTAGAATCGGCTTCCTATTTCGCAAACAAAGCATCCTTCACTCATGCTGCCAATCATACCCTCATAAAACTGACTATCCTACCGATCCTTGACTTCGGGAATGTCATATACAAAATAGCCTCCAACACTCTACTCAACAAACTGGATGTAGTCTTTCACAGTGCCATCTGTTTTGTCACCAAAGCCCCATATACTACCCACCACTGCGACCTGTATGCTCTCGTTGGCTGGCCTTTGCTTCATATTCGTTGCCAAACCCACTGGCTCCAGGTCATCTATAAGTCTTTGATAGGTAAAGCCCTGCCTTATCTCTGCTCACTGGTCACCATAGCAGCACCCACCCGTAGCACGTGCTCCAGCAGGTATATTTCACTGGTCATCCCCAAAGCCAACTCCTACTTTGGCCTCCTTTCCTTCCAGTTCTCTGCTGCCAATGACTGGAACGAATTTAAAAAATCACTGAAGCTGGAGTCTTATATCTCCCTCACTAACTTTAAGCATGAGCTTTCAGAGCAGCTTACTGATCATTGCACCTGTACATAGCCCATCTGTAAATAGCCCAACCAACTACCTCATCCCCATATATATGTTTGTTTTGTTCCTTTGCACCCCAGTATCTCTACTTGCACATTCATCTTCTGCACCTCTATCACTCCAGTGTTAATGCCTGATTGTAATTATTTTGCCACTATAGCCTATGTATTGCCTTACCTGCCTAATCTTATCACATTTGCACACACTGTGTATAGATTTTGTCATTTCAGCCTCAGCAGGCCACCCATGTTGTTGTTGTTGTAGTGTGTGTGGCCCTCAGACCCATCTCTGCCCAGTGTGCACGTATAGGCAGAACCATCTCCCTTTCCTATGTAATGCACACTGTCACACGCCCTGGCCAGAGTCACACACACACACACACTGTATATAGACTTGTTATACTGTATTATTGACTGTATGTTTGTTTATTCCATGTGTAACTCTGTATTGTTTGTGTCACACTGCTTTGCTTTATCTTGGCCAGGTCGCAGTTGTAAATGAGAACTTGTTTTCAACTGGCCTACTTGGTTAAATAAAGGTGAAAAAAAATGAAAACAATTAATGGTCAGGTTGAAAATGTTGCTATATACAGACAATGGGGAATGATAACTAGAGTGTGTAGTACAACTAGTTTAAAACTATATATAGACATTGTGTCACGCCCTGACCTTAGAGAGCCTTGTTTATTCTCTATTTGGTTAGGTCAGGGTGTGACTTGGGTTGGCAAATCTATGTGTTCTATTTCTTTGTTGGCCGGGTATGGTTCCCAATCAGAGGCAGCTGTATCGTTGTCTCTGATTGGGGATCATACTTAGGCAGCCTGTTTTCCACCTGAGTTTGTGGGATCTTGTTTTTGTATCGTTGCTGTTTAGCGCTACAGAGCTTTACGTTTGTTTGTATTTGTATTATTTTTCTTGGTGTTCATTAATAAAGGAATGATGTACGCCTACCACGCTGCACCTTGGTCTAATTCCAACAACGGACATAACACGTTGGGGAATGACAACTAGACTATATAGTACAACTAGTTTAAAACTATATGTTGACACACAGTATTCTGTGCTGGACTAATTCCAATATTACCACACTCTAGGTGATCCTGGTTGCATGGTGCTATAAAGGAATGAAGGGAAGAAACCTCCAAGTAACCAATAACATGTAAACCAGTTTGACAGCAAATACATGATAGACTGTGGTGAGTTATGATGCTGCTATAAAGGACAGTAGTATGCCAGCCACTCCAGTCTACACACCCTAAGATACTCAGTAAATACAACTGTATCTATAGTAACATTATTAGTCGACCTCACTTTGTATATATTTTAACATGAATCAACATTGAAAAACTCACAGGGTCAATTTGTAGACCGAACGGCAGACTTCAGAGCAAGTAGACGACACGCTGTACTAGCATTTCATTGGATCAATACAGGAGAGAGAGGGGAAAAGCAGCTTCACACCAAACAAGGACGTCTTGCTCCGTCTTGAAAATGTCATGAATTTTAATGAAAGCCTCAAAGCACAATTTTCCATTTGCGATGAAAAGGATCCCTTTTTGTAATGCCATTAAGGAGAACTTATTTCATATAATATTGATGAATATGAAACTGCTTTTTAGAGCGTCATGAGAGGCGGCCTGCGGACAGTTGAAAAGGAAAGGGAAAGAGAAGGTGGGAGGGAAGGAGCACCAGCTAGACTGCTAGGGCGATGTCAGTCATCTCAAAAACAACACCACACAACTAACCGATGACACCAAATATGCATGAAAATATAACAAACCTAACTACAAGATAAAAATATACTGCCTGGCAACGTCCACATATTGCTGGCTGACTCTACAGAAATCCAGACTAACACTTTTTGGTTCCCCCGCCAGATTCATAGCCTGAAGCTAGATAGTAACCTGAGATGTGTACTCGGGTCATGAAATTCATAGCCTGAAGCTAGATAGTACCTGAGATGTGTACTCGGGTCATGAAATTCATAGCCTGAGGCTAGATAGTAACCTGAGATGTGTAGTTAGGTCATGAATTTCATAGCCTGAGGCTAGATAGTAACCTGAGATGTGTAGTTAGGTCATGAATTTCATAGCCTGAGGCTAGATAGTAATCTGAGATGTGTAGTTAGGTCATGAATTTCATAGCCTGAAGCTAGATAGTAACCTGAGATGTGTAGTTAGGTCATGAATTTCATTGCCTGAAGCTAGATAGTAACCTGAGATGTGTAGTTAGGTCATGAATTTCATAGCCTGAGGCTAGATAGTAACCTGAGATGTGTAGTTAGGTCATGAATTTCATAGCCTGAGGCTAGATAGTAACCTGAGATGTGTAGTTAGGTCATGAATTTCATAGCCTGAGGCTAGATAGTAATCTGAGATGTGTACTCGGGGCTGTATCCATATAGCATTCCAGAGTACTTATGCTGATCTATGATCAGGTGTAATATCATTAACTATGATCAAAGAGGAAATACTGATCTATGCTCAGGTGTAATATCCATGTAATATCATTAACTATGATCTAAGAGGAAAAACATGATCCTAAATCAGCATTCCTACTCTGAGACATGCCATGAATCCAGGCCCTGGCTCCAGTACTGTAGCAGGAGGTGTTGTAGACACTAGCTAACACATCTAACGTTACCTAGAGTGCTCCGTTAGAAAGGCACAACGCTCCAGACCCCAGAGGTATTGAAATCAGAGATGGTCTATAATGTTGTATACAAAGTAACATACTTTGTTCAGATTCCTATCAGTTATAGGATCATGCCTCCCAGACATTAAACACCCCAAACACAAACAGACAATCAATCGTAGCAACTCTAGTGAAGCTTCCAGGGACCGTGGCTTTATGCTATGCAAATGAGGACATAGGCTACAATCTATAATGTTTTTTTTCTCTCTTTCATTTCGAACGTTGAATGTATTACATTTGTAACCCACTTTATACACGGGGTGGCAGGTAGTCTAGTGGATAGAGTGTTGGGCCAGTAACCACAAGGTTGCTAGATCGAATCCCCGAGCTGACAAGGTAACAATCTGTGGTTCTGCCCCTGAACAAGGCCACTGTTCCTAGAACGTCATTGTAAATGAGAATTTGTTCTTAACTGACTTGCCAAGTTAAATAAAGGTTCAATTAAATAAAATACACCCAGTCTCATTACAAGACGAGAGTCCTAGATACAGACACGTGTTCTAACTTCCAAACCCCTCTTCTCAACATACAAAGACGTTTCTGTATGACTTTCCAACCTTCCTCTTACCAATTCCCCTCCCATCTCCCTTCCTCTCACCAATTCCCCTCCCATCTCCCTTCCTCTCACCAATTCCCCTCCCATCTCTCTTCCTCTTACCATTTCCCCTCCCATCTCTCTTCCTCTTACCAATTCCCCTCCCATCTCACTTCCTCTCACCAATGCCCCTCCCATCTCCCTTCCTCTCATCAATTCCCCTCCCATCTCTCTCCCTCTCATCAATTCCTCTCACCAATTCCCCTCCCATCTCCCTTCCTCTCACAAATTCCCTCCCATCTCCCTTTCTCTCACCAATTCCCCTCCCATCTCCCTTCCTCTCACCAATTCCCTCCCATCTCCAGTCCTCTCACCAATTCCCTTCCCATCTCCCTTCCTCTCACCAATTCCCTTCCCATCTCCCTTCCTCTCACCAATTCCCTTCCCATCTCCCTTCCTCTCACCAATTCCCTTCCCATCTCCCTTCCTCTCACCAATTCCCCTTCCCATCTCCCTTCCTCTCACCAATTCCCTTCCCATCTCCCTTCCTCTCACCAATTCCCTTCCCATCTCCCTTCCTCTCACCAATTCCCTTCCCATCTCCCTTCCTCTCACCAATTCCCTTCCCATCTCCCTTCCTCTCACCAATTCCCCTTCCCATCTCCCTTCCTCTTATCAATTCCTCTCACCAATTCCCTTCCCATATCCCTTCCTCTCACTAATTCCCTTCCCATCTCCCTTCCTCTCACCAATTCCCTTCCCATCTCCCTTCCTCTCACCAATTCCCTTCCCATCTCCCTTCCTCTCACCAATTCCCTTCCCATCTCCCTTCCTCTCATCAATTCCCCTCCCACCTCCCTTCCTCTCACCAATTCCCCTCCCATCTCCCTTCCTCTCATCAATTCCTCTCACCAATTCCCCTTCCCATCTCACTTCCTATCATCAATTCCTCTCACCAATTCCCTTCCCATCTCCCTTCCTCTCACCAATTCCCTTCCCATCTCCCTTCCTCTCATCAATTCCCCTCCCATCTCCCTTCCTCTCACCAATTCCCCTCCCATCTCCCTTCCTCTCACCAATTCCCTTCCCATCTCCATTCCTCTCCAATTCCCTTCCCATCTCCCTTCCTCTCACCAATTCCCTTCCCATCTCCCTTCCTCTCACCAATTCCCTTCCCATCTCCCTTCCTCTCACCAATTCCCTTCCCATCTCCCTTCCTCTCCCAATTCCCTCCCCATCTCCCTTCCTCTCACCAATTCCCTTCCCATCTCCCTTCCTCTCCCTCCCTCCCCATCTCCCTTCCTCTCACCAATTCCCTTCCCATCTCCCTTCCTCTCACCAATTCCCTTCCCATCTCCCTTCCTCTCACCAATTCCCCTTCCCATCTCCCTTCCTCTTATCAATTCCTCTCACCAATTCCCTTCCCATCTCCATTCCTCTCACCAATTCCCTTCCCATCTCCCTTCCTCTCACCAATTCCCTTCCCATCTCCCTTCCTCTCCCAATTCCCTTCCCATCTCCCTTCCTCTCACCAATTCCCTTCCCATCTCCCTTCCTCTCACCAATTCCCCTTCCCATCTCCCTTCCTCTCACCAATTCCCTTCCCATCTCCCTTCCTCTCCCTCCCTCCCCATCTCCCTTCCTCTCACCAATTCCCTTCCCATCTCCCTTCCTCTCACCAATTCCCTTCCCATCTCCCTTCCTCTCACCAATTCCCCTTCCCATCTCCCTTCCTCTTATCAATTCCTCTCACCAATTCCCTTCCCATCTCCCTTCTTCTCACCAATTCCCTTCCCATCTCCCTTCCTCTCACCAATTCCCTTCCCATCTCCCTTCCTCTCACCAATTCCCTTCCCATCTCCCTTCCTCTCACCAATTCCCTTCCCATCTCCCTTCCTCTCATCAATTCCCCTCCCATCTCCCTTCCTCTCACCAATTCCCCTCACATCAATTCCTCTCACCAATTCCCTTTCCCATCTCCCTTCCTATCATCAATTCCTCTCACCAATTCCCTTCCCATCTCCCTTCCTCTCACCAATTCCCTTCCCATCTCCCTTCCTCAATTCCCCTCCCATCTCCCTTCCTCTCATCAATTCCCCTCTCATCTCCCTTCCTCTCACCATTTCCCCTCCCATCTCCCTTCCTCTCATCAATTCCCCTCCCATCTCCCTTCCTCTCACCAATTCCCCTCCCATCTCTCTCCCTCTCACCAATTCCCTTCCCATCTCCCTTCCTCAATTCCCCTCCCATCTCCCTTCCTCTCATCAATTCCCCTCCCATCTCCCTTCCTCTCACCAATTCCCCTCCCATCTCCCTTCCTCTCACCAATTCCCCTCCCATCTCTCTTCCTCTCACCAATTCCCTTCCCATCTCCCTTCCTCTCACCAATTCCCTTCCCTTATCTTCTAGCGACATGAAGGACTACTATTGTTTTGTTGTTTTAATTCGGCTTAAACTAATACTCTCACTCTCATTACATAGTGGTAGTTATAGATTTTCCCACACAACCATTCTTGGTCGTATTGACAATTGTATTCATTCTTACTGGGAAGTGCTGCCTGAATAGGAAGTGCCAAGAGAGGGTGAATGGCAGGTGTGGGGTTTCTGAGGGGGTGTGTCGAACATTCTTTTCCCACTTAGTCAAGTATTGAACGTGATAGGATATATGTCCCATTTGCCTAAACTACTGTATAACATTCCAGTGTTGGGTAGATTACTTTCTAAATGTAATCTGTTACAGTTTCTGGTTACCTGTCCAAAATCAGTAACATATCTTTTGAAATACCCCAAACTCAATAACGTAATCTGATTACTTGTAGCTACTTTGGATTACTTTCCCTTAAGATGCATTAGAAGAAGACAAAAAGGAACCATCAAACGCATTTGATATGTCATCATAGTGGTCTCTGACTTGTGGCCATCATTTGATATGTCATAGTGGTCTCTGACTTGTGGCCATCATTTGATATGTCATCATAGTGGTCTCTGACTTGTGGCCATCATTTGATATGTCATAGTGGTCTCTGACTTGTGGCCATCATTTGATATGTCATCATAGTGGTCTCTGACTTGTGGCCATCATTTGATATGTCATCATAGTGGTCTCTGACTTGTGGCCATCATTTGATATGTCATCATAGTGGTCTCTGACTTGTGGCCATCATTTGATATGTCCTAGTGGTCTCTGACTTGTGGCCATCATTTGATATGTCATCACAGTGGTCTCTGACTTGTGGCCATCATTTGATATGTCATAGTGGTCTCTGACTTGTGGCCATCATTTGATATGTCATCATAGTGGTCTCTGACTTGTGGCCATCATTTGATATGTCATAGTGGTCTCTGACTTGTGGCCATCATTTGATATGTCATCATAGTGGTCTCTGACTTGTGGCCATCATTTGATATGTCATCATAGTGGTCTCTGACTTGTGGCCATCATTTGATATGTCATCATAGTGGTCTCTGACTTGTGGCCATCATTTGATATGTCCTAGTGGTCTCTGACTTGTGGCCATCATTTGATATGTCATCACAGTGGTCTCTGACTTGTGGCCATCATTTGATATGTCATAGTGGTCTCTAACTTGTGGCCATCATTTGATATGTTATCATAGTGGTCTCTGACTTTTTGTCAGACTCACTCAAGTGGAACAAACTTAAACTTGCACCTTTTTTCCATGGTGAATTGAATGTCATTGACAAAACAGAAAGTTGTCATTTTGTATTGGTATTTATTAGGATCCCCATTAGCCCTGCAAAAGCAGCAGCTACTCTTCCTGGTGTCCACAATGAAACATGACATATTGCATAGTTCAGGACTGAACTACATGCATTTAAAACATCACACATAGTCTACATATCAGTAGATACACACCATATCTAGGTCTAATACATAGTACTGTGCAATTACAATACAATATATATGAAATGGCTGTGTCTCTTCACAGGCCCCTTTGTGATGTAAGGTGTTCTTTATCTGGTTTTATTGCTAGCTAGAGTTACCTGGGTTACCAGAGAGTTCCATGTAGTCATGACTCTATTTAATACTGTGTGTTTCCCAGCTTCTGTCCTGGACCTGGGTACTGTTGGATCACCTCTGGTTGCATGTCTTGTGTTGTACCGATGAGTGTGCGAACTGTTTGCCAACTGCTTGAACAGACAGTTCAGTACCTTCAACACATAATGTATAATGTAGCTTTTCACAAACATCCTTTCTGATTTTAAAAGTAATCCAAGAAGAAATCATGTTGTTTTTGTAAAAGTATCTGTAATCTGATAAACAATACTGTTTCTGGTAACGGAACTGATTACAGTTACAGTTTTTAATTGATTTATTTTATTTCACCTTTACTTAACCAGGTTGGCAAGTTGAACCACCTGTGGTTCAGACTGTCTCATAGGGTCCACGATCTACCACGGACACCGTTTATTAGAGATCGGAGAGGTCAAGACTGAATAACAACATGTTCCATACGCATGACGGAATGGAAATGGCCGTTGGTTCAATAGGGACAAACTGTTTACAATCTCCAGGGGAAAATATAATGCGTTCTACTGCAGTCCGTTTTCCATGTACGGCCCAGAACGCTCTGCCCTGCACGCTCTGCCCTGCACGCTCTGCCCAGAACGCTCTGCCCTGCACGCTCTGCCCTGCACGCTCTGCCCTGCACGCTCTGCCCAGAACGCTCTGCCCTGCACGCTCTGCCCTGCACGCTCTGCCCTGCACGCTCTGCCCTGCACGCTCTGCCCAGAACGCTCTGCCCTGCACGCTCTGCCCTGCACGCTCTGCCCAGAACGCTCTGCCCTGCACGCTCTGCCCTGCACGCTCTGCCCTGCACGCTCTGCCCTGCACGCTCTGCCCTGAACGCTCTGCCCTGAACGCTCTGCCCTGAACACTCTGCCCTGCACGCTCTGCCCAGAACGCTCTGCCCTGCACGCTCTGCCCTGCACGCTCTGCCCTGAACGCTCTGCCCTGCACGCTCTGCCCTGCACGCTCTGCCCAGAACGCTCTGCCCTGCACGCTCTGCCCTGCACGCTCTGCCCTGAACGCTCTGCCCAGAACGCTCTGCCCTGCACGCTCTGCCCTGCACGCTCTGCCCTGCACGCTCTGCCCTGCACGCTCTGCCCAGAACGCTCTGCCCTGCACGCTCTGCCCTGCACGCTCTGCCCTGCACGCCATCCAAACGAAGCTGGACATGGATGCCCATGCAGCTCCTTGTTATACTGGGAGCTGTGGAGGCAGCCAAGAGTGGCGTAAGTATTGAAAATGAATTGTTTCTTAATGTGAACGTCTCAGTCGCCCAGCCACAGAGCCATGCACCATTAATGTGTTCAATTAGCCATACAAAATCTCCACCGTCAGCCCAATGTAAATAATTGATTACCATACCACACAGCTAAACTGTGTCCCAAATGGCACCCTATTCCCTATATAGTGCACTACTTTTGAACAGGGCCCATAGGGTATCCCATAGGGCTCTGGTCAAAAGTAGTGCACTACATTTGAGAACAGGGTGCCATTTGGGACAGAGGCCTAGCCCCTGCAGGTTACCATGTCCCCAATATTAAGTATTTGGTAACAATTGTCAAACAAACTCAATTAAATCAAGTTGTACAGTACAACAGCCTTGATGGTCCCTCCCTCTTTTTAACATGGACTATGTATTAGTCAGAACGTATAAGCCTGTCTTTATAACATGGACTATGTATTAGTCATAATGTATAAGCCTGTCTTTTTAACATGGACTATGTATTAGTCAGAACGTATAAGCCTGTCTTTATAACATGGACTATGTATTAGTCATAAGGTATAAGCCTGTCTTTATAACATGGACTATGTATTAGTCATAATGTATAAGCCTGTCTTTATAACATGGACTATGTATTAGTCATAATGTATAAGCCTGTCTTTATAACATGGACTATGTATTAGTCATAACGTATAAGCCTGTCTTTATAACATGGACTATGTATTAGTCATAATGTATAAGCCTGTCTTTATAACATGGACTATGTATTAGTCATAATGTATAAGCCTGTCTTTATAACATGGACTATGTATTAGTCAGAACGTATAAGCCTGTCTTTATAACATGGACTATGTATTAGTCATAAGGTATAAGCCTGTCTTTATAACATGGACTATGTATTAGTCATAATGTATAAGCCTGTCTTTATAACATGGACTATGTATTAGTCATGATGTATAAGCCTGTCTTTATAACATGGACTATGTATTAGTCAGAACGTATAAGCCTGTCTTTATAACATGGACTATGTATTAGTCATAATGTATAAGCCTGTCTTTATAACATGGACTATGTATTAGTCATAATGTATAAGCCTGTCTTTATAACATGGACTATGTATTAGTCAGAACGTATAAGCCTGTCTTTATAACATGGACTATGTATTAGTCATAAGGTATAAGCCTGTCTTTATAACATGGACTATGTATTAGTCATAATGTATAAGCCTGTCTTTATAACATGGACTATGTATTAGTCATAATGTATAAGCCTGTCTTTATAACATGGACTATGTATTAGTCAGAACGTATAAGCCTGTCTTTATAACATGGACTATGTATTAGTCATAATGTATAAGCCTGTCTTTATAACATGGACTATGTATTAGTCATAATGTATAAGCCTGTCTTTATAACATGGACTATGTATTAGTCATAATGTATAAGCCTGTCTTTATAACATGGACTATGTATTAGTCATAACGTATAAGCCTGTCTTTATAACATGGACTATGTATTAGTCATAATGTATAAGCCTGTCTTTATAACATGGACTATGTATTAGTCATAATGTATAAGCCTGTCTTTATAACATGGACTATGTATTAGTCATAATGTATAAGCCTGTCTTTATAACATGGACTATGTATTAGTCATAATGTATAAGCCTGTCTTTATAACATGGACTATGTATTAGTCAGAACGTATAAGCCTGTCTTTTTAACATGGACTATGTATTAGTCATAATGTATAAGCCTGTCTTTATAACATGGACTATGTATTAGTCAGAACGTATAAGCCTGTCTTTATAACATGGACTATGTATTAGTCATAAGGTATAAGCCTGTCTTTATAACATGGACTATGTATTAGTCAGAACGTATAAGCCTGTCTTTTTAACATGGACTATGTATTAGTCATAATGTATAAGCCTGTCTTTATAACATGGACTATGTATTAGTCAGAACGTATAAGCCTGTCTTTATAACATGGACTATGTATTAGTCATAAGGTATAAGCCTGTCTTTATAACATGGACTATGTATTAGTCAGAACGTATAAGCCTGTCTTTTTAACATGGACTATGTATTAGTCATAAGGTATAAGCCTGTCTTTATAACATGGACTATGTATTAGTCATAAGGTATAAGCCTGTCTTTATAACATGGACTATGTATTAGTCATAAGGTATAAGCCTGTCTTTATAACATGGACTATGTATTAGTCATAATGTATAAGCCTGTCTTTATAACATGGACTATGTATTAGTCAGAACGTATAAGCCTGTCTTTATAACATGGACTATGTATTAGTCATAAGGTATAAGCCTGTCTTTATAACATGGACTATGTATTAGTCAGAACGTATAAGCCTGTCTTTTTAACATGGACTATGTATTAGTCAGAACGTATAAGCCTGTCTTTTTAACATGGACTATGTATTAGTCATAATGTATAAGCCTGTCTTTATAACATGGACTATGTATTAGTCATGAGGTATAAGCCTGTCTTTATAACATGGACTATGTATTAGTCATAATGTATAAGCCTGTTGCCTGTTGGCATTTCAAACGCCCCGGTGTCACTGCCAAGCGATGGACAACAACATTTTGAATTGACGGACCAGATCCAAAAGCCCTTTTAAAGTCAGAAATATTAGAGCACGGAGTACAATACCCCCACAACTCCTTTATAGTCAGAAATATTAGAGCACAGAGCACAATACCCCCACAGCTCCTTTAAAGTCAGAAATATTAGAGCACGGAGCACAATACCCCCACAGCTCCTTTAAAGTCAGAAATATTAGAGCACGGAGTACAATACCCCCACAGCTCCTTTATAGTCAGAAATATTAGAGCACGGAGTACAATACCCCCACAACTCCTTTATAGTCAGAAATATTAGAGCACGGAGCACAATACCCCCACAGCTCCTTTAAAGTCAGAAATATTAGAGCACGGAGTACAATACCCCCACAGCTCCTTTAAAGTCAGAAATATTAGAGCACGGAGTACAATACCCCCACAGTTCCTTTAAAGACAGAAATATTAGAGCACGGAGTACAATACCCCCACAGCTCCTTTAAAGTCAGAAATATTAGAGCACGGAGTACAATACCCCCACAGCTCCTTTAAAGACAGAAATATTAGAGCACGGAGCACAATACCCCCACAGCTCCTTTAAAGTCAGAAATATTAGAGCACGGAGTACAATACCCCCACAGTTCCTTTAATCTGATATGTTTTCGATATATGAGGCGAAGAAGAAAAATAAAAGTCCTTTTCACCCTGAGGTCTCTGAGCTGTATCTGCCTTGGTGATATTAGGGAAGATTGAAGAGCATTATCTGGGCATACAATGGCTGCTGTCTATTCAGTGGCGCTCTGCTCTGCAGCAAAGGAGCAAGATGGAGCAGACCTGGGTGTAAGTACTATTCAAAATCTTTCAGGAACTTTGACTATCCTATTGGTTTGTTAAGCCAGGCAAGATCAAATAGCACAGTTAAAGTAATCAAAGTGATTTCGAAAAGTATTTGAACCCAGGTCTGACTGGCTTTCTGGAGAGAAACTCACTGCAGATGAACAAGGGAGAGAGGTTTTAAGGTTCAAGAGCTCGCTCCCAAGCCCCCTCAAAAACTAAGCCTGAATAGCCTGTCTGGCCTATTGTACCCAAATCACATCATTGTCAATGTTCCTGTCTGATACGCAGTGGAAGAGCTCCTCCCTGTCTGTCTCCCTGTCTGCTTGTCTGTCTGCCTGTTTGTCTGTCTGTATGTTTCCCTCCCTGCCTGCCTGCCTGTCTGCCTGTTTGTCTGTCTGTCTGCCTGTTTGCCTGTCTGCCTGTCTGTCTGTCTCCCTCTCTGCCTGTCTGCCGGTTTGTCTGTCTGCTTGTCTCTCTGTCTGTCTGTCTGTCTGTCTGTCTGTCTGTCTGTCTGCGAATTTGTCTGCCTGCCTGCATGCCTGTCCATCTGTCTGCCTGTCTGCCTGTCTTCCTGTCTGTTTGTCTCCCTGACTGCCTGTCTCCCTGTCTCCCTGACTCCCTGTCTGTTTGTCTCCCTGTCTCCCTGTCTCCCTGACTCCCTATCTCCCTGTCTGTCTGTCTGTCTGTCTGTCTGTCTGTCTGTCTGTCTGTCTGTCTGTCTGCCTTCCTTCCTTCTTGCCCGCCTTCCAGCAAAGGTTCTGTTGGCTTCAAAAGGTGTGTGGTTTTAAAACCTATCTATTTCTGCAATGCAATGTCATTTCAGTAGATGATGGAAAGGTCAACCGACCCAAATGATATGCTGAAAGAAATCTGTTTGGCATGCAAGCCAGCTACCCTGACAGCAAGGACAGCAAGCTTTGAAGACAACAAGTTAGCTAATTCAGCTTGATTCTCTACATTGTTCAACGATCAATATGCTTATCTATGACATGGTGATATTCAATCAAAATCATTTGCAGCGCTTAGATCCAAATATTAAAATGTCGTGCACTAAGCTGTCTCTGTCAACTCCGGGGGGACACAACCTTCATTTCAAGCATAAAATAATCAATAATCAATACTTATGTTTATTCATTAAATCTGGTATGGCTAAGCAAGAAGCAAACTCATGTCTGATATTTAAACACAGCTAGAGACAAGATAAAGACATTTTCTGAACAGATTCCTACAAAGTGAGTCATGGTTGTGATCAGGACAACATAGGACATCAGGAAATCAAATCAGGAAAATCAATGTAGGCTACAGAGATAGATCAGTTTCTATTGTATATGAACGGAGGATACAGTGCCTTGCGAAAGTATTCGGCCCCCTTGAACTTTGCGACCTTTTGCCACATTTCAGGCTTCAAACATAAAGATATAAAACTGTATTTTTTGTGAAGAATCAACAACAAGTGGGACACAATCATGAAGTGGAACGACATTTATTGGATATTTCAAACTTTTTGAACAAATCAAAAAACGAAAAATTGGGCGTGCAAAATTATTCAGCCCCCTTAAGTTAATACTTTGTAGCGCCACCTTTTGCTGCGATTACAGCTGTAAGTCGCTTGGGGTATGTCTCTATCAGTTTTGCACATCGAGAGACTGAATTTTTTTCCCATTCCTCCTTGCAAAACAGTTCGAGCTCAGTGAGGTTGGATGGAGAGCATTTGTGAACAGCAGTTTTCAGTTCTTTACACAGATTCTCGATTGGATTCAGGTCTGGACTTTGACTTGGCCATTCTAACACCTGGATATGTTTATTTTTGAACCATTCCATTGTAGATTTTGCTTTATGTTTTGGATCATTGTCTTGTTGGAAGACAAATCTCCGTCCCAGTCTCAGGTCTTTTGCAGACTCCATCAGGTTTTCTTCCAGAATGGTCCTGTATTTGGCTCCATCCATCTTCCCATCAATTTTAACCATCTTCCCTGTCCCTGCTGAAGAAAAGCAGGCCCAAACCATGATGCTGCCACCACCATGTTTGACAGTGGGGATGGTGTGTTCAGCTGTGTTGCTTTTACGCCAAACATAACGTTTTGCATTGTTGCCAAAAAGTTCAATTTTGGTTTCATCTGACCAGAGCACCTTCTTCCACATGTTTGATGTGTCTCCCAGGTGGCTTGTGGCAAACTTTAAACGACACTTTTTATGGATATCTTTAAGAAATGGCTTTCTTCTTGCCACTCTTCCATAAAGGCCAGATTTGTGCAATATACGACTGATTGTTGTCCTATGGACAGAGTCTCCCACCTCAGCTGTAGATCTCTGCAGTTCATCCAGAGTGATCATGGGCCTCTTGGCTGCATCTCTGATCAGTCTTCTCCTTGTATGAGCTGAAAGTTTAGAGGGACGGCCAGGTCTTGGTAGATTTGCAGTGGTCTGATACTCCTTCCATTTCAATATTATCGCTTGCACAGTGCTCCTTGGGATGTTTAAAGCTTGGGAAATCTTTTTGTATCCAAATCCGGCTTTAAACTTCTTCACAACAGTATCTCGGACCTGCCTGGTGTGTTCCTTGTTCTTCATGATGCTCTCTGCGCTTTTAACGGACCTCTGAGACTATCACAGTGCAGGTGCATTTATACGGAGACTTGATTACACACAGGTGGATTGTATTTATCATCATTAGTCATTTAGGTCAACATTGGATCATTCAGAGATCCTCACTGAAGTTCTGGAGAGAGTTTGCTGCACTGAAAGTAAAGTGGCTGAAAAATTTTGCACGCCCAAGTTTTCAGTTTTTGATTTGTTAAAAAAGTTTGAAATATCCAATAAATGTCGTTCCACTTCATGATTGTGTCCCACTTGTTGTTGATTCTTCACAAAAAAATAAAGTTTTATATCTTTATGTTTGAAGCCTGAATGTGGCAAAAGGTCGCAAAGTTCAAGGGGGCCGAATACTTTCGCAAGGCACTGTAAATGTCAGAATAACAAGTCCTGATTAATCAGGATAAATCCCCTCCCTGTGAATATAAGTTATTTTTGATCAACAACAGACTAAAAAAACATCCCTTCACCATCTTCCCCATCCCCTTACATGTCCACATTCAGCCAGAGAGAAGTTAATGAGCTTTTCAACACAAAAAAAAATAAACAAGTGTGCATATATTTTTCACTCTAATCAACAAAGTGTAAAAGCTGTCTCCTCATGTGCTCTCCCTATCCCTAATGTAATTAGAATTCATTAAACACAAGTTCAAGGACATCAACGGCTGAGGCGTTTAGTTTGCATCCTAAACATCACATGCAGATCTGGCTCAGTATTTACAAAGCCTTTCAGAGTAGGAGTGCTGATGTCAAATCAGTGTCACACTTTTCATGATGCCTATTGCCCCTAAGCGTCATCACTCTCTGCAATGTTCTACTTACATGGACTGAGACCATGACCCTCACTAAACAGGAAACACTATATATGTACTGAGACCATGACCCTCACTAAACAGGAAATACTATATATGTACTGAGACCATGACCCTCAATAGACAGGAAATTCTATAGATGTACTGAGACCATGACCCTCACTAAACATAAAATACTATATATGTACTGAGAACATGACCCTGACTAAACATAGGAAAGAATATGGATGGCACGCTCGAGTCAGAGGACTAACCATGTCAAATCAAATCACATTTTATTGGTCACATACACATGGATAGCAGATGTTAATGCGAGTGTAGTGAAATGCTTGTGCTTCTAGTTCCGTGCAGTATAATCTAACAAGTAATTGTTATATTAGATTACTTGTTTGAGGATGACTTGTTTTGGATTGTGGTGGGTTACTTTAACAAGTAATCTAACAATGTCAAACTCATATTGTGTTATTAACCTCATAAGGGCTACATAACACGTAATGTTATTACAATGGCATAACATGTTATAAATGGTTGTCAAAGCTACATAGCCATGATGCACCCCTTCACTTAGATCACAAAGGTAACAAGAAGATATTGCAAATTGTGTGGACATGTCTCACCGTAGACCTCGTTATTTTCACATACTGATCCCCGCAACAAAAGGCAAAAGCAGTGGACTATCACCATGCAACACATGCAGATGCTGGCTGCCAGAGTAGGTCTGTACAGGATTAACAAGACATCTCTTATTGTTGCTGTTGACAATGATGCTGCTTGTGTCGCTACGTTTTTAGCTTGGTGTAGTTGTAAATATAGTGATTACCTGTTCTTGTACCAGATTGATTGGGCCATAACAAGCTTGTCTGTAAATCTCCACATTGTCCTCACCGGTGTTCATTACAATATTTATGCACTATGGTACCAGATTACAGTTCACTCCGCAGAAGGACAAAGCAACACATTTAGATGTTTGACTACAGTATGTTTTCTGTGGTGGATGTGTGACTACAGTATGTTTTATGTTATGTATGTGTGACTACAGCATGCTTTCTGTGGTGGATGTGTGACTACAGTATGTTTTCTGTGGTGGATGTGTGACTACAGTACGTTTTCTCTGGTGGATGTGTGACGACAGTATGTTTTCTGTGGTGGATGTGTGACTACAGTATGTTTTCTGTGCTGGATATGTGACTACAGTATGTTTTCTGTGGTGGATGTGTGACTACAGTATGTTTTCTGTGGTGGATGTGTGACTACAGTATGTTTTCTGTGGTGGATGTGTGACTACAGTATGTTTTCTGTGGTGGATGTGTGACTACAGTATGTTTTCTGTGCTGGATATGTGACTACAGTATGTTTTCTGTGGTGGATGTGTGACCACAGTATGTTTTCTGTGGTGGATGTGTGACTACAGTATGTTTTCTGTGGTGGATGTGTGACCACAGTATGTTTTCTGTGGTGGATGTGTGACTACAGTATGTTTTCTGCGGTGGAACAGAGAAGAAAGGACACTGTGAACAAAAGCCACTTTGTCAAGCTGTGGAGGCAGATTGTTTAGATCAATTTCAGCAGCTCTCGGTTGGGACTGCTTACACAACAATAAAGATGGGTACACCACACTACACACTCTGCAATTCTTCATTTCCTATCTCTGTCCTTTTCATTTTCTCACATTTTAAAGCACTACATTTTTTTAACTTGTTAGTTGCCATGCTAATTTCCCTGGGTTTTGCCTAGCTCCCCTGCTGTGAACCCCCAGGGGTAGTGGCAGTAGGCCAGCAGGCCTCACAGCTCCATCTATAGTGCTAGAGGAAATGGAACTATATAGAACCAAAAAGGGTCTAATGGGTCTCAAAAATGTTTTAGGACCACAAAGCACCCACATTTTGTGTGTACTTCAGGCTGCTGCATCCAGCAGGGACTTTGTGTAAGAAACAATGCTATATAGAACCAAAAAGGGTTCAGTGGCTCGCTTCACACAGTATATGGCCCTAACACGCCTCTATATAGAACCAAAAAGGGTTCAGTGGCTCGCTTCAAACAGTATATGGCCCTAACACGCCTCTATATAGAACCAAAAAGGGTTCAGTGGCTCACTTCATACAGTATATAGCCCTAACACGCCTCTATATAGAACCAAAAAGGGTTCAGTGGCTCGCTTCAAACAGTATATGGCCCTAACACGCCTCTATATAGAACCAAAAAGGGTTCAGTGGCTCGCTTCATACAGTATATGGCCCTAACACGCCTCTATATAGAACCAAAAAGGGTTCAGTGGCTCGCTTCAAACAGTATATGGCCCTAACACGCCTCTATATAGAACCAAAAAGGGTTCAGTGGCTCGCTTCATACAGTATATGGCCCTAACACACCTCTATATAGAACCAAAAAGGGTTCAGTGGCTCACTTCATACAGTATATGGCCCTAACACGCCTCTATATAGAACCAAAAAGGGTTCAGTGGCTCACTTCATACAGTATATAGCCCTAACACGCCTCTATATAGAACCAAAAAGGGTTCAGTGGCTCGCTTCAAACAGTATATGGCCCTAACACGCCTCTATATAGAACCAAAAAGGGTTCAGTGGCACGCTTCATACAGTATATAGCCCTAACACACCTCTATATAGAACCAAAAAGGGTTCAGTGGCTCGCTTCATACAGTATATGGCCCTCACACGGTTCTACATGGAACTGCAAACATCCTTGTTTTTAGCAGTGCTGCATCCAGCTATATGGACTTTAGGTAACCATTGACTTTCTTATGGAAATGCACACAGCGCCCATCCTCTTATAGAAAGTGCTGTGCATGTCTGAATATAGCAGCAACACAGACAGATATGGGATGTAAACCCAGCAGAAGTATTGGCAGGTGATGATAGGACTGAGAGGATATGGATGGCAGCAGGGCAGTTGACTGGTAAATTATTGAAATCTATTTTGATACACTTTACTATTGTTGTACAGTAAAGATGGTAGTTGAAAGCCTAGAATTGAGCCTTAAGGAAAAAAGATGGTAGTTAAAAACCTATAATTGAGCCTTAAGCAATAAATATGGTAGCTGAAAGCCTATAATTGAGCCTTAAGGAAAAAAAGATGGTAGTTAAAAACCTAGAATTGAGCCTTAAGCAATAAATATGGTAGCTGAAAGCCTAGAATTGAGCCTTAAGGAATAAGATTAATGTTGTGTCTCTACAACTTTCAATATCAATAAATTCTATGTCAACACAATTTACATTCAGTTGAAAGATTGCAGAGCATCAGTGCGTCATTATTTAGATGGTTTAGAATGCATAACAAAAGACAGCTGAACTACAAACGTCCTTTAAAATGACCTCAGAATGACCTCATGATTTAGATGGTTTAGAATGCATAACAAAAGACAGCTGAACTACAAACATACTGTAAAATGACCTCAGAATGACCTCATTATTTAGATGGTTTAGAATGCACAACAAAAGACAGCTGAACTACAAACGTACTTTAAGATGACCTCAGAATGACCTCATGATTTAGTGAGCACACCATCGCACAGCTGTGGCATCAACTGATTTAAGTTATAAATGATTATTTAAATGAAAATGTTACTGCCACTACCTGTCTATCTAACCAATATCATATCATAAATAACAATAATTGGACTTGATGGAAATTACAGATCCCTACTTTAATGATTATAACTTGTGAGTGAACTTCTGTAGTTCATGTCAACATCATTATGGAGCTATACAGTAGTTTGTCCATAACTGCTATGACTGCTTTTAACTGATTGACAACAGCTTATAATGTATACATATACTGCTTATAACGGTTTATAACTGTTGTACAACTGCTTAGCAAGAAGCACATACAGTCCTCTCATACAGCTCAACTTTGCTTTAGTCAGAGCAGCTCCATTGCTAGTTTTGGAAGGCAGCAGTAGACCTATTTAAAGTTTATATCTGTTATATGACTGCTTACAACGGCCTAAAACTGCTAGTACTGCTTAGCTGCTTATTAAAGCTTATGCAGTAATTGATTCAACTTGTCTCCAGTCAGAGCAGCTCCAGTTATTGCTAGTTATGGAAGTTGGCAGCAGCAGACCTATTTTAAGTAAGTAGGTCAAAGGAGATGTGGGTAGTATGATTCCCTCCGTCTACTAGTCCTGTAATTCAGTCACATCGTAACACTTCAACTAGTATAAGTAGGTCTCCTGACACTAGGGATAGACTCAACTAGTATAAGTAGATCTCCTGACGCTAGGGATCCACTCAACTAGTATAAGTAGGTCTCCTGACACTAGGGATCCACTCAACTAGTATAAGTAGATCTCCTGGCACTAGGGATCCTCTCAACTAGTATAAGTAGATCTCCTGACACTAGGGATCCACTCAACTAGTATAAGTAGATCTCCTGGCACTAGGGATCCTCTCAACTAGTATAAGTAGATCTCCTGGCACTAGGGATCCTCTCAACTAGTATAAGTAGATCTCATGATGCTAGGGATCCTCTCAACTGGTATAAGTAGATCTCCTGGCACTAGGGATCCTCTCAACTAGTATAAGTAGATCTCCTGATGCTAGGGATCCTCTCAACTAGTATAAGTAGATCTCCTGGCACTAGGGATCCTCTCAACTAGTATAAGTAGATCTCCTGATGCTAGGGATCCTCTCAACTGGTATAATTAGATCTCCTGGCACTAGGGATCCTCTCAACTAGTATAAGTAGATCTCCTGGCACTAGGGATCCACTCAACTAGTATAAGTAGATCTCCTGACACTAGGGATCCACTCAACTAGTATAAGTAGATCTCCTGGCACTGGGGATCCTCTCAACTAGTATAAGTAGATCTCCTGATGCTAGGGATCCTCTCAACTAGTATAAGTAGATCTCCTGGCGCTAGGGATCCTCTGAACTAGTATAAGTAGATCTCCTGATGCTAGGGATCCTCTCAACTAGTATAAGTAGATCTCCTGGCACTAGGGATCCTCTCAACTAGTATAAGTAGATCTCCTGATGCTAGGGATCCTCTCAACTGGTATAAGTAGATCTCCTGGCACTAGGGATCCTCTCAACTAGTATAAGTATTCCCTGTTATTCCCTGTATTCCCTGTAAGTATTCCCTGTATTCCCTGTTGGGGAAGACACCAATATGGAAACAGTACTCATTTTAATTCACTGTAAACAATAATAATACATGTATCAATATTGTGGAAAGCTCCACTGTTTTCATGTAATCTATTGTAAGTATCTGTACCTTATGCATACAGACATGTAAAACAGCCACTGTTAATGAGCCCAGACAAGGCTCTGCATGGTTGTATCTAGAAGTTCAAGTAACTGCGCAGTAACTTATAATTAATTACAATATTAGTGAAATAGTTTTAGTATAGGACGAGTCAACAGTATTATTTGGGTATGCTTTAACAGAATGTAACCTTTAAAAAGTCTGATTCCCACTGGACACTTACTCTAATGCAAAATGCAATACATTAATTTGAAGTTTGAGCAGTCAGCATTTTGGGTGTCTCTAAAGCATTCTACAGAGACTGCTCTCACTAGAGGACGATTTCAATCATTCACTGTGAATGTCCAATGTCTTTCCTAATCCTGTATCTCCCTGTTTCTCTATCAGATCTTAAACCTAGAAACGCCCAGTTCTATACATTCAGCCTTCTGTTTCTCCATCACACTGAGACCCAGAAACGGTTATACATCATATGCAGTCCTCTTCAGTGACAGCCTCAACGTTTATCAGAGCGGCTGACCAAATAATGCAAGATTTTACTTCTGTGTTACAGCGATTAATCAGATATCAACACACGCACACAGGCATATGCTCACGCCTGCATGCACGCACACACACTCACACATACGCACAAACAACACTGTCCCCCCCCCCACACACACATACACACGTACATACAGTACACTCTCCCAACCAGCAGAGAGATCCCTGCTTGGTTTTCATCCTCCTCATCCTAAGACTGTGAGACACAGCATAAGGGCCTTCCTCTGGGAGGCTCAACTGAAGACGAATCAATCTGAAGATTTTTCTCTCATTATATTGTTCTCCCTGTGCCAAGTTACAGCACACTTATTCACTGCTGTGCCTCTCTCTCTCTCTCTCTCTCTCTATCTCTCTCTCTCTCTCTCTCTCTCTCTCTCTCTCTCTATCTCTGTCTCTCTCTCTCCCCATCTCTCTATCTGTCTTTCTCTCTGTCCCTCTCTCTCTCTCTCTCTCTCTCTCTCCCCATCTCTCTCTCCGTCTTTCTCTTTGTCCCCGTCTCTCTGTCTCTGTCCCCGTCTCTCTGTCTCTGTCCCCGTCTCTCTGTCTCTCCGTCTCTCTCTCTGTCCCCGTCTCTCTGTCTCTGTCCCCGTCTCTCTGTCTCTGTCCCCGTCTCTCTGTCTCTCCGTCTTTCTCTCTGTCCCCGTCTCTCTGTCTCTGTCCCCGTCTCTCTGTGTCTGTACCCGTCTCTCTGTCTCTGTCCCCGTCTCTCTATCTCTCCGTCTTTCTCTCTGTCCCCGTCTCTCTGTCTCTCCGTCTTCCTCTCTGTCCCCGTCTCTCTCTGTCCCCGTCTCTCTGTCTCTGTCCCCGTCTCTCTGTCTCTGTCCCCGTCTCTCTGTCTCTCCGTCTTTCTCTCTGTCCCCGTCTCTCTGTCTATCCGTCTTCCTCTCTGTCCCCGTCTCTCTCTCTGTCCCCGTCTCTCTGTCTCTGTCCCCGTCTCTCTGTCTCTGTCCCCGTCTCTCTGTCTCTCCATCTCTCTCTCTGTCCCCGTCTCTCTGTCTCTGTCCCCGTCTCTCTGTCTCTCCGTCTTTCTCTCTGTCCCCGTCTCTCTGTCTCTGTCCCCGTCTCTCTGTCTCTGTCCCCGTCTCTCTGTTTCTGTCCCCGTCTTTCTCTCTGTCCCCGTCTCTCTGTCTCTCCGTCTTCCTCTCTGTCCCCGTCTCTCTGTCTCTCCGTCTTCCTCTCTGTCCCCGTCTCTCTGTCTCTGTCCCCGTCTCTCTGTCTCTGTCCCCGTCTCTCTCTCTCTGTCCCTGTCTCTCTGTCTCTGTCCCCATCTCTCTCTCTCTGTCCCCGTCTCTCTGTCTCTGTCCCCGTCTCTCTGTCTCTGTCCCCGTCTCTCTTTCTCTGTCCCCGTCTCTCTGTCTCTCCGTCTTCCTCTCTGTCCCTGTCTCTCTGTCTCTGTCCCCATCTCTCTCTCTCTGTCCCCGTCTCTCTGTCTCTGTCCCCGTCTCTCTCTCTCTGTTCCCGTCTCTCTGTCTCTGTCCCCGTCTCTCTGTCTCTGTCCCCGTCTCTCTCTCTCTGTCCCCGTCTCTCTGTCTCTCTGTCTTCCTCTCTGTCCCCGTCTCTCTGTCTCTGTCCCCGTCTCTCTCTCTCTGTTCCCGTCTCTCTGTCTCTGTCCCCGTCTCTCTGTCTCTGTCCCCGTCTCTCTCTCTCTGTCCCCGTCTCTCTGTCTCTCTGTCTTCCTCTCTGTCCCCGTCTCTCTGTCTCTGTCCCCGTCTCTCTCTCTCTGTTCCCGTCTCTCTGTCTCTGTCCCCGTCTCTCTGTCTCTGTCCCCGTCTCTGTCTCTCTGTCCCCGTCTCTCTGTCTCTCTGTCTTGCTCTCTGTCCCCGTCTCTCTGTCTCTGTCCCCGTCTCTCTCTCTCTGTTCCCGTCTCTCTCTCTCTGTCCCCGTCTCTCTCTCTCTGTCTCTCCATCTTCCTCTCTGTCCCCGTCTCTCTGTCTCTCCGTCTTCCTCTCTGTCCCCGTCTCTCTGTCTCTCCGTCTTCCTCTCTGTCCCCGTCTCTCTCTCTCTGTCTCTCCGTCTTCCTCTCTGTCCCGTCTCTCTGTCTCTCCGTCTTCCTCTCTGTCCCCGTCTCTCTGTCTCTCCGTCTTCCTCTCTGTCCCCGTCTCTCTCTCTCTGTCCCCGTCTCTCTGTCTCTCCGTCTTCCTTTCTGTCCCCGTCTCTCTGTCTCTGTCTCTGTCCCCGTCTCTCTGTCTCTGTCCCCGTCTCTCTGTCTCTCTGTCTTCCTCTCTGTCCCCGTCTCTCTCTCTCTGTCCCCGTCTCTCTGTCTCTCTGTCTTCCTCTCTGTCCCCGTCTCTCTCTCTCTGTCCCCGTCTCTCTGTCTCTGTCCCCGTCTCTCTTTCTCTGTCCCCGTCTCTCTGTCTCTCCGTCTTCCTCTCTGTCCCCGTCTCTCTGTCTCTCTGTCTTCCTCTCTGTCCCCGTCTCTCTCTCTCTGTCCCCGTCTCTCTCTCTCTGTCCCCGTCTCTCTCTGTCCCCGTCTCTCTGTCTCTCCGTCTTCCTCTCTGTCCCCGTCTCTCTCTCTCTGTCCCCGTCTCTCTCTATCTGTCCCCGTCTCTCTCTGTCCCCGTCTCTCTGTCTCTCCGTCTTCCTCTCTGTCCCCGTCTCTCTCTCTCTGTCCCCGTCTCTCTGTCTCTCCGTCTTCCTCTCTGTCCCCGTCTCTCTCTCTCTGTCGTCCCTTTTGCCCTGATTTCTCCTTTCCTGTTTTCATCATCCAAGCGGGTCTGGTGATGTGAATGATTAATGACATTCCCAAATGTCCCAACACCTGGGAGCACGGATCAAGTGGTATCTGCTATGCCTTAATGACTGAACTGTAGCTAGCTCTGGGAGATCGGGGAGCACAGGGAGACTGGGAGTCCCAGTGTCCAATAGGCTACAATGCAATAGGCTAGCTGCTACTCGTCAGTCAGATAGGATGGGGTGGGAAATCATGTCTCTTCTTTCTAAAGGCTCTCTCCCTATAGGCAGAGCTACAAGCACTTTGTTTCTATAGTGAAGCCTGTATTTCATCAGAGAGATGTCCTGCCAATAACAATAACCCTGAGTGATGGGGGAATGAGAATGAGATGAGCACTGGACGGCTCAACACAGCATTAATATTAACCTAAATAATGTCGACCTGTCTGCCAGTCTTTCTGTCTGTCTGTCTGTCTGTCTGCCTGTCTGTCTGTCTGCCTGTCTGTCTGCCTGTCTGTCTGCCTGTCTGCCAGTCTTTCTGTCTGCCTGTCTGCCAGTCTTTCTGTCTGCCTGCTTGTCTGCCTGTCTGTCTGCCTGTCTGTCAACCATTGGTATTCTTGGAATTTGTTTTACCAGGGATATTGTGCTCCACTGGCAGACATATTAGCAGTCTATTTCTATATGTAATACATGATACTGATATTGTGTTACTTTTCATTTTATTCTTTACTTTAGTCTATTTAGTAAATACTATTTATTGAACTGCATTGTTGGTTAAGGGCTTGTAAGCAAGCATTCCTCAGCAAGGTCTACACCTGTTGTACTCGGTGCACGTGACAAATACAATTTGATTTGATATTAGCGGTCTATTTTTATATCTAATACATGATACTGATATTAGCAGTCTATATCTATATCTAATACATGATACTGATATTAGCAGTCTATATCTAATACATGATACTGATATTAGCAGTCTATATCTATATCTAATACATGATACTGATATTAGCAGTCTATATCTAATACATGATACTGATATTAGCAGTCTATATCTATATCTAATACATGATACTGATATTAGTAGTCTATTTCTATATCTAATACATGATACTGATATTAGCAGTCTATATCTAATACATGATACTGATATTAGTAGTCTATATCTAATACATGATACTGATATTAGCATTCTATATCTAATACATGATACTGATATTAGTAGTCTATTTCTATATCTAATACATGATACTGATATTAGCAGTCTATATCTAATACATGATACTGATATTAGTAGTCTATATCTAATACATGATACTGATATTAGTAGTCTATTTCTATATTTAATACATGATACTGATATTAGCAGTCTATATTTAATACATGATACTGATATTAGCAGTCTATTTCTAATACATGAAAATGATATTAGCAGTCTATATCTATATTTAATACATGATACTGATATTAGCAGTCTATATCTATATATAATACATGATACTGATATTAGCAGTCTATATCTAATACATGATACTGATATTAGCAGTATATATCTAATACATGATACTGACATTAGCAGTCTATATATAATACATGATACTGATATTAGCAGTATATATCTAATACATGATACTGATATTAGCAGTCTATATCTAATACATGATACTGATATTAGTAGTCTATATCTATATCTAATACATGATACTGATATTAGTAGTCTATATCTATATCTAATACATGATACTGATATTAGCAGTCTATATCTAATACATGATACTGATATTAGTAGTCTATATCTAATACATGATACTGATATTAGCAGTATATATCTAATACATGATACTGATATTAGCAGTCTATATATAATACATGATACTGATATTAGCAGTCTATATCTAATACATTATACTGATATTAGCAGTATATATCTAATACATGATACTGATATTAGCAGTCTATATCTAATACATGATACTGATATTAGCAGTATATATCTAATACATGATACTGATATTAGCAGTCTATATCTAATACATGATACTGATATTAGTAGTCTATTTCTATATATAATACATGATACTGATATTAGCAGTCTATATCTATATATAATACATGATACTGATATTAGTAGTCTATATCTAATACATGATACTGATATTAGCAGTATATATCTAATACATGATACTGATATTAGTAGTCTATATCTAATACACGATACTGATATTAGCAGTCTATATCTATATATAATACATGATACTGATATTAGTAGTCTATATCTAATACATGATACTGATATTAGCAGTATATATCTAATACATGATACTGATATTAGCAGTATATATCTAATACATGATACTGATATTAGTAGTCTATATCTAATACATGATACTGATATTAGCAGTATATATCTAATACATGATACTGATATTAGTAGTCTATATCTAATACACGATACTGATATTAGCAGTCTATATCTATATATAATACATGATACTGATATTAGTAGTCTATATCTAAGACATGATACTGATATTTAGCAGTATATATCTAATACATGATACTGATATTAGTAGTCTATATCTAATACATGATACTGATATTAGCAGTATATATCTAATACATGATACTGATATTAGCAGTATATATCTAATACATGATACTGATATTAGTAGTCTATATCTAATACATGATACTGATATTAGCAGTATATATCTAATACATGATACTGATATTAGTAGTCTATATCTATATCTAATACATGATACTGATATTAGTAGTCTATATCTATATCTAATACATGATACTGATATTAGCAGTCTATATCTAATACATGATACTGATATTAGTAGTCTATATCTAATACATGATACTGATATTAGCAGTATATATCTAATACATGATACTGATATTAGCAGTCTATATATAATACATGATACTGATATTAGCAGTCTATATCTAATACATGATACTGATATTAGCAGTATATATCTAATACATGATACTGATATTAGCAGTCTATATCTAATACATGATACTGATATTAGCAGTATATATCTAATACATGATACTGATATTAGCAGTCTATATCTAATACATGATACTGATATTAGTAGTCTATTTCTATATATAATACATGATACTGATATTAGCAGTCTATATCTATATATAATACATGATACTGATATTAGTAGTCTATATCTAATACATGATACTGATATTAGCAGTATATATCTAATACATGATACTGATATTAGTAGTCTATATCTAATACACGATACTGATATTAGCAGTCTATATCTATATATAATACATGATACTGATATTAGTAGTCTATATCTAATACATGATACTGATATTAGCAGTATATATCTAATACATGATACTGATATTAGTAGTCTATATCTAATACATGATACTGATATTAGCAGTATATATCTAATACATGATACTGATATTAGCAGTATATATCTAATACATGATACTGATATTAGTAGTCTATATCTAATACATGATACTGATATTAGCAGTATATATCTAATACATGATACTGATATTAGTAGTCTATATCTAATACACGATACTGATATTAGCAGTCTATATCTATATATAATACATGATACTGATATTAGTAGTCTATATCTAATACATGATACTGATATTAGCAGTATATATCTAATACATGATACTGATATTAGTAGTCTATATCTAATACATGATACTGATATTAGCAGTATATATCTAATACATGATACTGATATTAGCAGTCTATATCTATATCTAATACATGATACTGATATTAGTAGTCTATATCTATATTTAATACATGATACTGATATTAGTAGTCTATATCTATATCTAATACATGATACTGATATTAGCAGTCTATATCTAATACATGATACTGATATTAGCAGTCTATATCTAATACATGATACTGATATTAGCAGTATATATCTAATACATGATACTGATATTAGCAGTCTATATCTATATCTAATACATGATACTGATATTAGCAGTATATATCTAATACATGATACTGATATTAGCAGTATATATCTAATACATGATACTGATATTAGCAGTATATATCTAATACATGATACTGATATTAGCAGTCTATATCTATATCTAATACATGATACTGATATTAGTAGTCTATATCTATATCTAATACATGATACTGATATTAGTAGTCTATTTCTATATATAATACATGATACTGATATTAGCAGTCTATATCTATATATAATACATGATACTGATATTAGTAGTCTATTTCTATATCTAATACATGATACTGATATTAGCAGTCTATATCTAATACATGATACTGATATTAGTAGTCTATATCTATATATAATACATGATACTGATATTAGCAGTCTATATCTATATATAGTACATGATACTGATATTAGTAGTCTATTTCTAATACATAATACTGATATTAGTAGTCTATTTCTAATACATAATACTGATATTAGTAGTCTATTTCTAATACATAATACTGATATTAGCAGTCTATATCTAATACATGATACTGATATTAGCAGTCTATATCTATATCTAATACATGATACTGATATTAGCAGTATATATCTAATACATGATACTGATATTAGTAGTCTATTTCTAATACATGATACTGATATTAGTAGTCTATTTCTATATCTAATACAGGATGACACTTATAACATCTTAGTTGGGTAACCTGTTGAGACACTGGTCAAGCAATGTGTTGCCAGGTAATTCCTTCACATCAGAATGGAACGAGGTTCCATTATTCATTCATCATTAATTGTCAGCAGAACACATACAGATAAATACAATATCTGTCACTAAAGGAGGGTGCCAATTAAAATAATTAGTTTGTGATTTATTTTGCGTACGTAAGTAATATGCCTTATTTGTAAAGTGTATGGAAGATAGACAATAGAGAATAATCTCAGACGGTCAAGGTACACGTATCTCAATTACAGTTATTTCATGCATTCCCAAATAAACATGAAAAATAAAATGTTTTTTTTATCAAGCAAACTATTTGGACTGCGGGGGCTTTTAAAAACCCTAAGTGTATTCGTAATTAAATGTAAAGAAGGAACAGTTTCTTGTTACCAAGCAACCGACTCCACAAATGTGCATTCCATCCTGGTTCTCTATGAAAGACTGGGACCAAGAGAATGGAGGCTCCTTGTCTGTTCATTCTCCCAACCTCCAATCCCCTGTTTGTGGGGGGTAGATGAGTGGGAATAGGGGACCAAGAGAATGGAGGCTCCTTGTCTGTTCATTCTCCCAACCTCCAATCCCCTGTTTGTGGGGGGTAGATGAGTGGGAATAGGAGACCACAGATCAAGACTTAAAAACAAGGAGCGCTTGAATTTGCTTTAATGAGGACTTGGCCAATTGAGAGGCAGCATCCAAGAGAGGAGAGGCAGCTCGAATGTTGATGTGACTTGAATCAAGAGCAGTTGGCCCTGTGTCTGTGTCGTTGGGCTGAGTTGGGCCATACATGCTTTGCAAGTGTTTGGAAGTAACAGAGAGAGAGAGAGAGAGAGAGAGAGAGAGAGAAAGAGAATGGGCAAACAAGAGAGAAAAGCAGAGAAAGAAGAGAGAGTGAGTGAGAGAGAAATCGAGAGAGAATAAGCAAGAGACCGGGGAGAGAGAGAGAGAGAGAGAGAGAGAGAGAGAGAGAGAGAGAGAGAGAGAGAGAGAAGAGAGGGAGGGAGAGAGAGAGAGAGAGAGAGAGAGAGAGAGAGAGAGAAAGCAATGGAGAAATAGTGAGAGAGCGGGAGAAAGAGAGAGAAAGAGAGAGATGAGACTGGGTGGAGGTGAGACTGGGTGGACTGTATTTTGGACACCATCCTAGAAACAGGGTCTGCAAACAGCAAAGTCCAGAAGAGGATCTATACTGTGAGCAGCCAACTAGAGCTAAGGCAGAGAGAATGACCAGCCTGGTCCCAGATCTGTTTCTATTGTCCTGGACTGACAATGACCATAGGAGTTGGCAAGACAACACAAACAGATCTGGGACCAGGCGAAAAAGAAGACAGCTCTGTTTTCTCTCTGTTCTATTTACTTTGAGGGAAGTATGGGCATTGCTATGAATGTTAAGAAAGGTCCATTGATTGAAAAGTGCATAGAACAACTCAGCAAAGTTCCCCCAAAGTCAGCGGCCTTTGATGATATCCAACAAGGCTGAATACAGCTGAAATCCTAGGCTATGAAAAAAACTGAGACTGAACCCTAACGCGGTTATAACATGGCTGTGTGGATATTGTTACACCTCTATAATGATCTGATTCTGTGGACTGTGGAGTGAATGTTACCGAGCCGCAGCATGAAATGGACTGTATGGTCTACAAAGCACCGACAATCTTGTTTTCCCTTGAGCATTGTGAGATAAATAATACCGCAGGACAGCAACAGCAAACAGCAAACAACTGTCTTTTGGCTTGTTGTTCACAGAGAAGTGAGTGGGCATATTAGTGAGTAGGTGTCCGGACATGGCACTGCCTGCCCTTTCCCTCCCCACCCGGCCCGCAGCCCACCCACACACATGACAGATATTACTTTTGCAAGTGGATGTTTATGTGTGTGTGTGTGTGTCAAGTTCATTTGAGTTCACCAGCGGGAGGGGAAACGCATGACAGAGCCACCCACCTTCTCTGTTGCTTGATGGGCCCTCTGCATGACAGATAACTGAGACATGAAATGCTTCTGAATAATGTAAGCCAGCTCTGGCCGCCATCTCTCAGTCACACACAAACACACACACACACACACACACAGGAGAGGAGGATGGATACATCCTATCACCGATGGATCAACGTTCCAAAGCCTTTTCAATAGAATCAGGATATTCAGTGTTCTAAATAAATCAACTGCTTCTTGTTTGGAGCTGCCTCATGGATTTAACATTACATTATCATAGGGATCACCCACTCACTGGAGGTGTTCCAAATGGCATCCTATTTCCTATATAGTGCACTATGCCCTATGGTCCCCTCAAAAGTAGTGCACTATATAGGGAATAGGGTGCCATTTGGAACATATCCAATCTCTCTAGCTACAGTGCCTTCAGAAAGTACTCCACATTCTGTTAAACATATTTTTTTCCTCATCAATCTGCACACAATACCCCATAATGACAAAGTGAAAACGTGTTTTTAGTAATGTAAGCAATCTTGTTGAATATTAAATACAGAAATATCTTATTTACATAAGTATTCACACCCGAGTCAATAATTTGTTGAAGTACGATTGGCAGTGATTACAGTGAGTCTTTCTGTGTAAGTCTCTCCCGATACTCCTGATTCTATTCTCTTTTGCTAGTCCTTCCGGTTTTTGACCCTTGCCTTTTTTCTGTACTCCATACCCGCCTGCCTGACCATTCTCTTGCCTACCCATTTTGGATTGTTTAATAAACATCAAGACTCAAACCATCTGCCTCCCGTGTCTGCATCTGGGTCTCGCCTTGTGCACTTACAGTACGACCTGGCCATGACAGGCCCAGCAAACTTGGACCAGCTCCGCCACGCTGTCTCCCTGCAGGGAGCCACCATTGGGAGGGATGAAAAGGGAAGGGCTTCGTTCCCTGATAGAACTCCACGACCAAGGTTTTAAGGCTATTATGGAGCAAATCAGGGAGTTAGCCTGCCACCACTGAGAACCCCCAACCACCCAGTAACTCTTTCCCTATTAGTGGTGAGTTTGTGTACATCCTACCCCGGCTCCCCGAGAACCCCGCTTACCGACTCCGGAGCAATATTCTGGGGATCCTGGTACCTGCTGGGGTTTTCTTTCTCAGTGCTCTCTTATTTTTCAGCTACAGCCATCTTTCGTTTTCTTCTGATCGGTGGAAGATAGAGTATGTTATTACGCTAATGTCGGGAAGGGCGCTCTCCTGGGCTACGGCAGTTTGGGAGCAACAATCCGACATTTGTCGTCATCTGGAGGATTTCATGGCAGAGTTGAGGAAGTTGTTCGATTCTCTGTAATCCGGGAGAGAGGCGTCCCGAAAATGTCTTGAATTACGCCAAGAATCCCGTAGTGTGGCAGACTACGCTGTTGACTTTCACACGTTGGCCCTGAGAGTGCCTGGAATCCGGAGTCTCTTTTCGATACCTTTCTTCACAGATAATCTGAGGTAGTAAAAGATGACTTAGCTGCTCGGGAAATACCGGTGGACTGCGATTCCCCCATCGCCCTCACCATTAGAATTGATGGACGTCTAAGGGAAGGCAGGAGTGAGAGGAGGTCTGGCCTAGGTTACACTAGTTCATCCGCAGTGGCTCGCTCACCTTCAAAGGATTCCGGAAGTCCTCGCTGTTTTTCCAAGAGGATCCGAAACCACCTGAGCTCCCTCAAGAATCATCGGCGGAGGGTGAGTCCAATACTCCGGAACCTATGCAACTGGGCAGAGCTAGGTTATCACTTAGGGAACGTTCACATAAGCTAAGTTATAACAGTTGTCTGTACTGTTGGGCTATGGGGCATTACCTGCCCAGTTAAGAGACCTATTTCTGTAGTAGGTACAAGTACTCTGTTGAGCCAGACTGGGAATCCTCTAAATCCCATCAACCGTACTGCTTTTTTTGTGATACTGCTGTGGGGAGACCAGTCTAAATCTCTCCGGGTGCTCATTGAGTCTGGGGCGGATGAGCGTTTTATGGACGCTACCCTAGTTTCTGAATTTGGTATCCCCACTCAACTCCTCTCTGTTCCCATGGACGCTAGCGCACTGGACGGCCACTCCATTGGTCGAGTTACCACAGCACTGTTCCTGTTAACTTCATTAGGGTAGGGGGCACTATTTTCACCTCCGGATGAACATTTTCACCTCCTTAGGTGAAAACCTGAGAAAAATCCATCCAGGAAGTGGGATTTTTTTATGTTTGTAGTTTTCCATAGACTGCTTAAACAGATTCCATTGATTTAGGACTCAAATTACACTTCCTATGGCTTCCACTAGATGTCAACAGTCTTTAGAAATTGTTTCAGGCTTGTATTCTGAAAAATGAGGGAATAAGACCACTCTGAATGAGTGGACCCTGCAGTGTCCCAGAGGTTTATCATGTGCGCGACCGAGTGCTACTTTCTTGTTTTCCTTTTAAATTGACGAAGCTTTTGTCCAGTTGAAATATTATTGATTATTATGACTAAAAACAACCTGAGGATTGATTATAAACATCGTTTGACATGTTTCTACGAACTTTACTGATACTTTCGGATTTTTCGTCTGCCTGTTGTGACTGCCTTTGAGCCTGTGGATTACTGAACAAAATGCGCAAACAAAACTGAGGTTTTTGGATATAAAGAGGGACTTTATCGAACAAAACAAACAATTATTGAGTAAATGGGAGTCTTGTGAGTGCAACCATATGAAGGTCATCAAAGGTAAGTAATTCATTTTATCGCTATTTCTGACTTGTGTAACTCCTCTACTTGGCTGGTAACTGTTAGTAATGATTTGTCTGCTGGGCGCTGTTCTCAGATAATCGCATGGTATGCTTTCTCTGTAAAGCCTTTTTGAAATCTGACACCGTGATTGGATTAACAAGAAGTTAATCTTTAAACCGATGTATAACACTTGTATGCTTTATGAATTTTTATAATGAGTATTTCTGTTTTTGAATTTGGCACTCTGCAATTTCACTGGGTGTTGGCCAGGTGTAACGCTACCGTCCCACACCCCCTAGAGAGGTTAATCTGCGGGTTTCAGGAAATCACAGTGAGGCTATACAGCTTCTCCACATTGAGTCTCCCCATGTTCCTGTTGTTTTGGGATTTTCAAAAAACACAACCCCGTTATTGACTGAACCACAAGTTAAAATCTGGGTTGGAGTCTGTTCTGCCATTCCCATTGCCTCAAAGCAACGCAGCCTTCCCCGAGACGGTCAAGTCTCAGATTTCTCTGCCGTCCCCACAGAGTACCACCACCTCCTGGAGGTTTTCAGCAAGGCAGGGGCTACTTCTCTTCCCCCGCACTGTCCTTATGATTGTGCCATTGATCTCTTCCCAGGCACCAAACAACCTCGTGGAAGGCTATATTCTCTACCTGGGCTGGAGACCAAGGCCATGGAGGAATACATAGAGGAGTCTCTGGCTACTGGGGCCGTCCGTCCGTCTGCATCTCCTGCCGGCGCAGGGTTTTTCTTTGTGGAGAAAAAGGACAAGACCCAGCGTCCGTGCATTGACTACCGGGATCTAAATTACATTACGGTTAAGAATTGTTACCCCTCCTCGGTTTTTGAACCTCTCCAGGGAGCCACCACTTTTTCCAAGCTGGACCTTCGGAGTGCCTACCACATGGTTCGGATACGCGAAGGAGATGAGTGGAAGACATCATTCAACAAAACCAGCGGACATTATGAGTACCAGGTCATGCTGTTTGGACTCACCAACACACCTCCTGTCTTTCAGGCTCTGGCAAACAATGTGCTCCAGGACATGCTAAACCGTTTTGTGTTCGTCTACCTTGACGACATCCTGTCGAACATGTTCTTCATGTCAGACAGGTCCTTCAGCGCCTCCTGGAGAACCAATTGTTTGTGAATGCCGAGAAGTGTGAGTTCCACCGCTCTACAATCTCCTTTCTGGGATATGTCATCGCTGAGGGAAATGTCCAGATCGATCCTGGAAAGGTGAAAGCAGTGGTGGATTGGCCTCAACCTACGTCCAGGGTGCAGTTGCAACATTTGGGTTTTGCAAACTTCTACAGCACCCTGGCGGCCCCCCTCTCTGCACCCACCTCTCCCAAAGTACCGTTCACATGGTCTCCAGCTGTCGACAGAGCGTTTGTGGACCAAAGCATCGGTTCACCACAGCACCCATCCTCATCCACCCAGATCCATCCCATCAATTTGTGGTAGAGGTTGATGATTCTGATGTTGGAGTGGGGGCCATCCTGTCCCAGTGATCTTCCAAGAACCAAAAGCTTCATCCCTGTGCCTTCAAGTCTCATCGTCTCAATCCTGCAGAGAGGAACTACGACGTAGGGAACAGAGAACTCCTGCCAGTCAAGATGGTGTCGGAAGAGTGGAGGCACTGGCTGGAAGGAGCAGAACAGCCATTCCTGGTCTGGACCGACATTGAAAATGTGAAATATCTCTGAGCAGCAAAGCGCCTTAATTCCAGGCAGGCCTGGTGGGCTCTCCTGTTTACAAGATTTAACTTCAACATTTCCTACCGCCCAGGGTCCAAAAATGTGAAGCCTGATGCCGTCTCTTGCCAATACAGTTCCTCTGCCAAACCCTCAGCCTCTGAAACCATTCTCCCTACCTCATGCCTTGCAGCCTCAGTGGGTTGGGGTATTGAGACCCTGGTTCACAAGGAACAAAGATTCCAGCCTGGCCCTGAAGGGGGCCCGGCTAACCAGTTGTTTGTCCCGAACTCAGTCCAGTCCCGGGTCCTGGAAAAGGCTCATTTCTCCAGGCTGACCTGTCATCCTGGTTGCCGCCATACCCTAGCATTCCTCCGACAATGTTTCTGGTGGCCCACAATGGTTCCTGACGTCTCTGCCGTCGTCCCCGCATGCACAGAAGGTGTCCAGAACAAGACTCCACAGCAAGCTCCGTCTGGCCTTCTTCAGCCACTACAGGTCCCTCATCGTCCCTGGTCTCATATCTCTCTGGATTTTGCCACTGGGCTTCCCCCGTCTGATGGCAACACCGTCATTCTGACAGTGGTGGATCGATTCTCAAAGGCTGCTCATTTCATCCCTCTCCCCAGACTTCCTTCTGCCAAGAAAAAGGCCCAGCTCATGGTGGAGAACATCTTCAGGATCCATGGACTCCCAGTGGATATGGTTTCTGACCGGGGTCCTCAGTTCTCGTCTCAGTTCTGGAAAGCGTTCTGCACCCTTATTGGGGCGTCGGCCAGCCTATCCTCCAGGGTCCATCCCCAGTCGAATGGCCAGTCGGAGCAAGCTAAGCAGGACCTGGGGACCAACCTAACATGCCTGGTCTCAACCAACCCCACTACCTGGAGCTAACAACTGGCCTGGGTGGAGTATGCCCGGAACACCCTTCCCTGTTCAGCCATGGGACACTCCCGTTTTGAGCGCTCCATGGGGTATCAACTTCCCAGAACAATAACCGGAAATCAACGTACCCTCGGCCCAAATGTTACCTAGAGAAGAGCTCGGGTAGCACTTCTCAAGTCCAACTACTGATATCGTCAACAAGCGGACCGACGCCAGACTCCAGCTCCCTGCTACCACATTGGGTAGAGGGTATGGCTGTCCACACAGGACCTGCCGCATCGGTTAGAGTCCCGCAAACTGTCCCCTCATTTCATTGGTCTGTTTCCCATCTCTAGAGTCCTGAGTTCCACTGCTGTCCGTCTCTTGTTAACCCGTATCCTCCGTATTCACCCTACTAGGATTAAGCCCATGTATCACAGTTCTTTGTCTTCTTTCCCCAGGTCCACCCCCCTCCCCGTGTCATTGATGGCCATACAGCATACCTCCTGGGTGTTCGACCACGGGTTTCCAGTACCTGGTTGACTGGGAGGGTTACGGCCCAGAGGAGAGGTGCTGGGTTCCCACTAGAGACATCATGGATCCAGCCCTCATCACCGACTTCCACCGACGACACGCCAGTCAACCATGTATGCGCCCAGGTAGGACATCAGGTGGCGCCCCTAGAGGGGGGAGTGGTACTGTCACATCCTGATCTGTTTCACCTGTCTTGTGATTGTCTCCACCCCCTCCAGGTGTCACTTATTATCCCTGGTGGACAGTGGGGAGAACAAGTATTGGATACAATGCCGATTTCGCAGGTTTTCCTACTTACAAAGCATGTAGAGGTCTGTCATTTTTATCATAGGTACACTTCAACTGTGAGAGACGGAAACTAAAACAAAAATCCAGAAAATCGCATTGTATGATTTTTAAGTAATTAATTAGCATTTTATTGCATATATATATTTTTTTATTTTTTATTATTATTATATATATTTTTTAACCTTTATTTAAGTAGGCAAACATATAAACATAACATACCACCTTGTATTCAGGACAATTTTATTGCTTTGCCACAACAGGATTCATGTTTTGGAATATTTGTATTCTGTACAGGCTTCCTTCTTTTCACTCTGTCAATTAGGTTAGTATTGTGGAGTAACTACAACGTTGTTGATCCATCCTCAGTTTTCTCCTGTCACAACCATTTAACTCTGTAACTGTTTTGGTTTTGAAGTCACCACTGGCCTCATGGTGCATTACTTCCTCTCCAGCCAATTAGTTAGGAAGGACTGTATCTTTGGAGTGACTGGGTGTATTCATACAGCATCCAAAGTGTAATTAATAACTTCACCATGTTCAAAGGGATATTCAATGTCATCTACAAATAGGTGCCCTTCTTTGCAAGGCACTGGAACACATCACTGGTCTTTGTGGTTGAATCTGTGTTTGAAATTCACTGCTCGACTGAGGGACCCTACAGATAACTGTATGTGTGGTGTACAGAGATGAGGCAATCATTCAAAAATCTTGTTAAACTCTATTATTGCACACAGAGTGAGTCCATGCAACTTATTATGTGACATGTTAAGCAAATATTTACTTCTGAACTTATTTAGCCTTGCCATAACAAAGGGGTTGAATACTTATTGACTCAAGACATTCCAGCTTTGAATTTTTAATGATTTTGTTTTTTATTTAGAAAAATATTATTCCACTTTGACTTTACAGGGTATTGTTTGCAGGCAAGTGAAAAATCTCAATTTAATAATTTTTTAATTCAGGCTGTAACACGACAAAATGTGTAGAAAGTCAAGGGGTGTGAACACTTTCTGAAGGCACTGTACATTACATTCAGCTCATGACGTGACGAACGTCGAGCTAGCTGAACTGTCAACGTCTCTCGGGACTCGGCAGATCCACTCAAACCTCTTCCTCGCATTCATCTAAATGAACGCTGTGACAATATGTCAAAACACGCAGGGTGAACTTTGATAAATGCCTTGCCCCAACCCATCCATAACGTGCTGTCTGCCCCTGTATTTATGGTGCTGGTAGTGGGCCAAAGAGAAGTGACATGGTTCCTGCGTAGGGAAACAAGCAGACACTGTAGTGGACGATCAGAGAACACAAAGGTGACCTAGGAGGTTTGAAAGAGAAGAAACGGGCATGGAGGGATGGTCAGATACACACACACCGCACACACACACACGCACACGCACAAACACACACGCAAATACAAATTGGAGTCAAGAGTAAATGTTAACAAAAGGGTGAAGCATATTGAAGGACATGGACATGAATTATGACATAGAAGATCGGGGAAAACTCAAAGATGACCGACCTTGAGACATCTGATACTGTATGCTGTCCACCAACAGATTCCTGCATTCTCTTACTCCGATTCTCTATCACGTCCTCTTTCACTCTTCCATGACTTTTAACATGACGTTTGTCACTTATTCCTTCACTCTTTCTATCACTGACCTGCTGCCAGGAACAGAGATGACTGTGACCTGCTGCCAGGGACAGAGATGACTGTGACCTGCTGCCAGGGACAGAGATGACTGTGACCTGCTGCCAGGGACAGAGATGACTGTGACCTGCTGCCAGGGACAGAGATGACTGTGACCTGCTGCCAAGGACAGAGATGACTGTAACCTGCTGCCAAGGACAGAGATGACTGTAACCTGCTGCCAGGGACAGAGATGACTGTAACCTGCTGCCAGGGACAGAGATGACTGTAACCTGCTACCAGGGACAGAGATGACTGTAACCTGCTGCCAGGGACAGAGATGACTGTAACCTGCTACCAGGGACAGAGATGACTGTGACCTGCTACCAGGGACAGAGATGACTGTGACCTGCTGCCAGGGACAGAGATGACTGTAACCTGCTACCAGGGACAGAGATGACTGTGACCTGCTACCAGGGACAGAGATGACTGTAACCTGCTGCCAGGGACAGAGATGACTGTAACCTGCTACCAGGGACAGAGATGACTGTGACCTGCTACCAGGGACAGAGATGACTGTAACCTGCTACCAGGGACAGAGATGACTGTGACCTGCTACCAAGGACAGAGATGACTGTGACCTGCTGCCAGGGACAGAGATGACTGTGACCTGCTGCCAGGGACAGAGATGACTGTGACCTGCTGTCAGGGACAGAGATGACTGTAACCTGCTGCCAGGGACAGAGATGACTGTAACCTGCTACCAGGGACAGAGATGACTGACCTGCTGCCAGGGACAGAGATGACTGTAACCTGCTGCCAGGGACAGAGATGACTGTAACCTGCTACCAGGGACAGAGATGACTGTGACCTGCTGCCAGGGACAGAGATGACTGTGACCTGCTGCCAGGGACAGAGATGACTGTGACCTGCTACCAGGGACAGAGATGACTGTGACCTGCTACCAGGGACAGAGATGACTGTAACCTGCTACCAGGGACAGAGATGACTGTGACCTGCTGTCAGGGACAGAGATGACTGTGACCTGCTGCCAGGGACAGAGATGACTGTAACCTGCTACCAGGGACAGAGATGACTGTGACCTGCTGCCAGGGACAGAGATGACTGTAACCTGCTACCAGGGACAGAGATGACTGTGACCTGCTGCCAGGGACAGAGATGACTGTGACCTGCTGCCAGGGACAGAGATGACTGTGACCTGCTACCAGGGACAGAGATGACTGTGACCTGCTACCAGGGACAGAGATGACTGTAACCTGCTACCAGGGACAGAGATGACTGTGACCTGCTGTCAGGGACAGAGATGACTGTGACCTGCTGCCAGGGACAGAGATGACTGTAACCTGCTACCAGGGACAGAGATGACTGTGACCTGCTACCAGGGACAGAGATGACTGTGACCTGCTGCCAGGGACAGAGATGACTGTAACCTGCTGCCAAGGACAGAGATGACTGTAACCTGCTGCCAGGGACAGAGATGACTGTAACCTGCTGCCAGGGACAGAGATGACTGTGACCTGCTACCAGGGACAGAGATGACTGTAACCTGCTGCCAGGGACAGAGATGACTGTGACCTGCTGCCAGGGACAGAGATGACTGTGACCTGCTGCCAGGGACAGAGATGACTGTGACCTGCTACCAGGGACAGAGATGACTGTGACCTGCTGCCAGGGACAGAGATGACTGTGACCTGCTGCCAGGGACAGAGATGACTGTAACCTGCTGCCAAGGACAGAGATGACTGTAACCTGCTACCAGGGACAGAGATGACTGTAACCTGCTACCAGGGACAGAGATGACTGTGACCTGCTGCCAGGGACAGAGATGACTGTGACCTGCTGTCAGGGACAGAGATGACTGTAACCTGCTACCAGGGACAGAGATGACTGTAACCTGCTGCCAGGGACAGAGATGACTGTGACCTGCTGCCAGGGACAGAGATGACTGTGACCTGCTGCCAGGGACAGAGACTGACCTGCTACCAGGGACAGAGATGACTGTAACCTGCTACCAGGGACAGAGATGACTGTAACCTGCTACCAGGGACAGAGATGACTGTAACCTGCTACCAGGGACAGAGATGACTGTAACCTGCTACCAGGGACAGAGATGACTGTAACCTGCTACCAGGGACAGAGATGACTGTAACCTGCTACCAGGGACAGAGATGACTGTAACCTGCTGCCAGGGACAGAGATGACTGTAACCTGCTGCCAGGGACAGAGATGACTGTGACCTGCTGCCAGGGACAGAGATGACTGTAACCTGCTGCCAGGGACAGAGATGACTGTGACCTGCTACCAGGGACAGAGATGACTGACCTGCTACCAGGGACAGAGATGACTGTGACCTGCTACCAGGGACAGAGATGACTGTAACCTGCTACCAGGGACAGAGATGACTGTGACCTGCTACCAGGGACAGAGATGACTGTAACCTGCTACCAGGGACAGAGATGACTGACCTGCTACCAGGGACAGAGATGACTGTGACCTGCTGCCAGGGACAGAGATGACTGTAACCTGCTGTCAGGGACAGAGATGACTGTAACCTGCTACCAGGGACAGAGATGACTGTGACCTGCTACCAGGGACAGAGATGACTGTAACCTGCTACCAGGGACAGAGATGAGATACCAGGGACAGAGATGACTGTGACCTGCTACCAGGGACAGAGATGACTGTGACCTGCTGCCAGGGACAGAGATGACTGTGACCTGCTACCAGGGACAGAGATGACTGACCTGCTACCAGGGACAGAGATGACTGTGACCTGCTACCAGGGACAGAGATGACTGTAACCTGCTACCAGGGACAGAGATGACTGTGACCTGCTACCAGGGACAGAGATGACTGTAACCTGCTACCAGGGACAGAGATGACTGACCTGCTACCAGGGACAGAGATGACTGTGACCTGCTGCCAGGGACAGAGATGACTGTAACCTGCTGTCAGGGACAGAGATGACTGTAACCTGCTACCAGGGACAGAGATGACTGTGACCTGCTACCAGGGACAGAGATGACTGTAACCTGCTACCAAGGACAGAGATGACTGTAACCTGCTGCCAGGGACAGAGATGACTGTGACCTGCTGCCAGGGACAGAGATGACTGTAACCTGCTACCAGGGACAGAGAGACTGACCTGCTGATGACTGTAACCTGCTACCAGGGACAGAGATGACTGTAACCTGCTGCCAGGGACAGAGAGACTGACCTGCTGACCTGTAACCTGCCAGGGACAGAGATGACTGTAACCTGTAACCTGCTACCAGGGACAGAGATGACTGTAACCTGCTACCAGGGACAGAGATGACTGTGACCTGCTACCAGGGACATGACTGATGACTGTGACCTGCTACCAGGGACAGAGATGACTGTGACCTGCTGCCAGGGACAGAGATGACTGTAACCTGCTGCCAGGGACAGAGATGACTGTAACCTGCTACCAGGGACAGAGATGACTGTGACCTGCTACCAGGGACAGAGATGACTGTAACCTGCTACCAGGGACAGAGATGACTGTAACCTGCTGCCAGGGACAGAGATGACTGTAACCTGCTACCAGGGACAGAGATGACTGTGACCTGCTACCAGGGACAGAGATGACTGTAACCTGCTACCAGGGACAGAGATGACTGTAACCTGCTACCAGGGACAGAGATGACTGTGACCTGCTACCAGGCATCGTGATACAATAGAATTTAATATAAAAATAATATAAATAATATTCTGTAAAATGTTGCAGTCAAAAGAATAAGTCTTGACGTACATTTCTCTCAAGTGTTTCTCTGGACCAGGTTTTAAAATATACCACAGTATTCATAATGAAGAGTCTACTGTATCCCTGGGCTCTTTCACGACAAGGTTGAAACAACAGATGGTTATTTTTGTTTTGAAAAGTTACGATTGTTTCTTCCTGCAAAGCCTTTTAGCACTAATACAATACCATTAACTAGGAAGACACAAAAGGAATATGAAATCTGTGATTAACAGACCTAACCATGGGAGAGAGGAGGGACAGATAGCACATGGGTTTGAGTTCCACATGGCATCCTATTCCCTATGTAGTGCACTACTTTTGACCAGGACCCATAGGACGCATAGGGCTCTGTTCTAAAGCAGAGCACTCCGGTCTGTAGAGAACAGGGCTCCATTTGAGACGCAGATATAAAGTGAGATCCGTTGTTTTCCATTTAAACAGAATTAATTAAGGAATTTAAATATTGAACTGCCTTTATAATTAGAACGGCTGGCAGACTCTTTGAAGTGAGGAGATTAAAGTTATGAGGTCAGGCCGGCCCATACTATGTTGCTAACAAATCCCAACCGAGTTGCAGGGGGAATGTCGGAGGATCTCACTCAGTGTTTATAAGACGTTTGAGCAATGTGCTTTAGCCTCAATCCTCTTTAAATAATGGTAATAAATTGAGGGTGAATGTTTGGGTGATTCTACACAGTCTTTATAAGATGTTTAAACAATGAACATGTAGCCTAATGCAAGTATAATCCTCTTTAAATAATGGTACATTTGGATACTAATATGGACATTCATCCACACTGACATGGGAAGAATTGGCTTATAGTTACAGAACAACAGCCGGGTGGCCTAGATTGTAATGTATTCCGTATCTGTAGACTCCAATACAAACTCCAAGTCTGATTCAGTGCAAACATCCTATGAATAAAGAATGGAATATTTTTAGAATTGTTATGCTGCTGTGGGCAAAAACAAGACATCAAGCTCAACCAGTACCTTGCTGCTGCTTCATAATAGTCACATTCCACATTTGCCAGTTGCTTCTTTGCGAGGTACAAAAAGGAGCGACAGAGGTTTCTCTGTACTGTAGGGTCACTGTCCTCTTTCAGGACAAGGTGGCTCTTTCCTAATTCATCTTTCCTCCATTGCTAGCGCCCTCTCCTCGTCTTCTTCTCAAACAGCATTTAAGGAGAAGATCCTGTACGTGTGTGTGTGTGTGTGTGTGTGTGTGTGTGTGTGTGTGTGTGTGTGTGCCTGTGTGTGTGTGCCTGTGTGTGTGTGTGTGTGTGTGCCTGTGTGTGTGTGTGTGTGTGCCTGTGTGTTGCTCCTTCCCCAGTTTCAGGCGTCTATGGTAATCATGTGTAAAGCCTGTGGCCGTATGGGAGACAGAACAGAACTCCCAGATGACTCAGGTGTACGGTGGTGATGAGAGTCACAGTAGAGAGATGAAGACTGTTGCTGCCTCTACTGCTGCTGCTGCTACTGCAGTCACAACGACGTCACCAGAGCTAAGGGACAGGCTAATAATAGACTGACAGGAAATTCAAAAGAAGGTTCCATAATATAGAAATAGAAAAAAAAACGAGTGTTCCAGAGAATAGGGAACAGACGAGACAACGTTTTCCGTGAAGAGCTTGTTTTAGTTCGGCAGTTAACTTCCATCAAAGCAGATTGTTGGACCTATATATTCATCTATCTGTTGAAACTCTATGTTGAGACGAGTATGTGTGATTGTGCCGTATGCCTTACAATCTATTGCACATACATGTTGTTGAATTTAGGAACTCATTTTGAAATAAGATGCAATGCAAAAAGTAGGAATCATCTTTAAAATATCTTAACTTCTGAATGTAGTGTTTGGTTGCAGTGTATCTAGTATGCTCTGCATTATTACTCATAGTTTGTTAGACTTTCACATTAAGTCTCTGTGTTCACTTATCCTGGCCTAATGTCATGTGAGACCCGTACGTGCATTTAGTCTCTGTTGTTGTGTGCAGAGAATCCTAATGAAAAGGGTCACATTAGTATGCATGTCTTACCAATGGATGCATCCAAAATGGCACCCTATTCCCTATAGAGGGCACTACATTTGACCATATCCAGTAAAAAGTAGGGAATAGGGTGCATTTTGGGGTGCTGACCATCTCTTTAACTGGAAGGTACAACAGAAACCACCAGGTTAACAGCTGCCGAGACAATGTGCGCATCGCATCGCAGCCTTTACACAACTATACACCCATTAAAAGCACTCAGACAACATCTACCATCACAATCATCCAAGGATTTCTCTCGTTGTTGTTCTCCTGTTATTAGACGAAAAAGAGACTGGAAAACTACCAGGAAGGGAAAGAAAGGAAGTGATCTTCTCCTCTCTTTTTCCTTTGTGAGCTCTTGTGAAGTAAGACGTTTTTTTTTCTCTCAACTATACTGCCTCTATGTCCAATCTCAAGTGATTACACTGGAACCAATCAACTGTAACAGTAGTGTTGGAGGTTTCTGTATGATAGGAGACCCTGAGAATACAATGCATTTTTGATTAATCCCAGTTTACAACAATAACAATAAGTAAGCCTTGTCGGAGCCAGAACGGCCCATAGGACAGGAGCCAGAACGGCCCATAGTGCAGGAGCCAGAACGGTCCATAGGACAGGAGCCAGAACGGTCCATAGGACAGGAGCCAGAACGGTCCATACGACAGGAGCCAGAACGGCCCATAGGACAGGAGCCAGAACGGCCCATAGTGCAGGAGCCAGAACGGTCCATAGTGCAGGAGCCAGAACGGCCCATAGTGCAGGAGCCAGAACGGTCCATAGTGCAGGAGCCAGAACAGTCCATAGGACAGGAGCCAGAATGGCCCATAGGACAGGAGCCAGAACGGCCCATAGGACAGGAGCCAGAACGGCCCATAGGACAGGAGCCTAGCTCTTGTTTCTGCAGCGTGAGGCAGCTTGATGTACAAGTACACACCCTGGACAGGACGCTACTGTTGCAGGGCCTTACCCTTATAATTCATGTCCTTAATGCTGAGTGACAAACAGAGAGGCGTTGGGTCCCGTTTATGAGTCTTTGGTATGACTCGACCGGGGATTAAACCCCAAACCTTCCAATCTCCTCCCGACGGACACTCTAACCACGAGACCACTGACTTGCAACGGTTTTAATAATGTAGTTTTATCCAGTTTTTCCTGCTGGGATAGTGCTTTTATAGTGACCTATGTGTTACTATGTTTATATCTAGTAAAAGCACCCATATGCACACTTCATTACACAGAGGTGTTTTTAGTGGCAGAATGTTGCCATAAATGTCAGTATAGAAGCAGGTGAGAAAAGTACTGTCAATATCAGTTGCCTCAGAGGGACAGACAGGGTCGTCCTCTCGTCATTTCCATCTGCGTACACATCGTGATTCATAATTCATTGACTGATATCAAAAGGAACGAAACAGAGTGTCCCAAACAGCCAAGCAGAGCCAAGACTAAGAATAACATGTAAACTAAACTGACAGCCTATAGGTCTCGCTCAAAACGTTGATTAAGTCATTCATTGGTTACTAGATGTTACTGTGTGTACTTAAATGGTAGTTCATTTGGGATCATTTGTAGGTAACAGTAATCAACTAGAATGTCACATTTTCCCCAAACTCTACAGCCCCCTTTAATTCCTTCAATCAGATTTTGTTAATTCAATCTACCAATACCTTTAAAAGGAGAGTTTCCTGGACTAACTTTGTGTTTAATGGTGTCATTTATTATGTGTTGTTATTCATCTATAACCCTGTTGGGACTAGTGACTGGTAAATGTCTATGTTTATATTGGTAGCTAGTCATTTATTATGTGTTGTTATTCATCTATAACCCTGTTGGGACTGGTGACTGGTAAATGTCTATGTTTATATTGGTAGCTAGTCATTTATTATGTGTTGTTATTCATCTATAGCCCTGTTGGGACTGGTGACTGGTAAATGTCTATGTTTATATTGGTAGCTAGTCATTTCTTACTTAACATCATGCCAGGTCTGGCAGGCCCAAGCACCACAGCTCACAATACAACTAATCAGACAAACTGAAACTCCCTTTAAAAGGACTCCAATGTCTCCTTAGCACAAAGGTACTAAGTAACCCTAGGTCACGCTAAAGAAGGCGCTGCGTTGCCGAGACGTTGGTTAGGTGTACTCATTAAATTGTTAGGAGTATATTTAGAGTTTGCAACTTCCTTTCTTTTTATATAGTTCACCCTCCGTTCGTCAGCACCTCTAAAAGAAAACGGGCGAAGTTAGAGGTGCTTCTGAATTGACAAAATGTCTACGAGTAACGCTGTAAGTCAATTAAAATAATTTATTCCTCCCAGCTAACACGTCTCTCTGTGTTCTATCTGTGTGTTGAACAATTCTTTTGAAAAGTACTTGCTTGTTACCCTCAATATATAGTATTTGAAATATTTGTAATAGTATTTGAACCCAGGTCTGGTTGTTGGAGGCTGATTCCTCCATTCCGTGTTGAATGTTTTAATGTTTACTCTCGGCATGGAGAAGAAGCAAGCCGACGCTGACATCAGTGGATGGGTGGGGATTTGTTTCCCTGGCTGGTACTAGCTCTTGAATAATTAAATGGGTTCTGCAAAGCATGCTTGGCTCTATTCTCTTTCAGAAGGAAGGCGAATAGAGGAGATATTCTGACAGTCTTCTGCTGCTTGACAGGTTTGGCAGCTTCGCCCTACCCCAGAACGTGAGGGGCCTCCTGAACAGAGGCCCTACCCCAGAACGTGAGGGGCCTCTGTTCCCAGAACGTGAGGGTCCTCCTGGACAGTGGCCCTACCCCAGAAAATGAGGGGCCTCCTGGACAGAGGCCCTACCCCCGAAAGTGAGGGGCCTCCTGAACAAAGGCAGATGTGTGCTTCAAATGGCACCCTATTCCTTATAATACATAACTTCTGTTGACCAGAGCCCACATAGTGATCTGGTCAAAAGCAGGACGCTATGTAGATAATAGGGTGCTATTTGGGACGCAGGCAAAGAATGCCCTTGCTTTGTACATTAAGGACAAAAACAGACACTGTCTGGAGCAAAATAGTGATGCTTTCAGACTAAGTTCACCAACGGTTACGGTTGTGTCTGTTCACAAAAAGCCAAGTCAAGCAGAAAGCAGAGTGTCTGGGGCTGGGCTATGGTCCGGTCTGGGGCTGGGCTGGGCTATGGTCCGGTCTGGGGCTTTGTTCTGGGTCTGAGGATTTGTTCTGGGTCTAGGAAACCTGTTATTCTGGGTTTTGGTCTGGGCCGGTAGCTGGGTCTAGGGTGTTCAGTCAGCTCTAGTCCTCCCCCAGGGTGTTCTGACAACTCTAGTCCTCCCCCAGGGTGTTCAGTCAGCTCTAGTCCTCCCCCAGGGTGTTCAGTCAGCTCTAGTCCTCCCCCAGGGTGTTCTGACAGCTCTAGTCCTCCCCCAGGGTATTCTGACAGCTCTAGTCCTCTCCCAGGGTGTTCAGTCAGCCATAGTCCTCCCCCAGGGTGTTCTGGCAGCTCTAGTCCTCTCCCAGGGTGTTCAGTCAGCCATAGTCCACCCCCAGGGTGTTCTGACAGCTCTAGTCCTCCCCCAGGGTGTTCTGACAGCTCTAGTCCTCCCCCAGGGTATTCTGACAGCTCTAGTCCTCCCCCAGGGTGTTCTGAAAGCTCTAGTCCTCCCCCAGGGTGTTCAGTCAGCTCTAGTCCTCCCCCAGGGTGTTCTGACAGCTCTAGTCCTCCCCCAGGGTGTTCTGGCAGCTCGAGTCCTCCCCCAGGGTGTTCTGACAGCTCTAGTCCTCCCCCAGGGAGTTCTGACAGCTCTAGTCCTCCCCCAGGGTGTTCCGACAGCTCTAGTCCTCCCCCAGGGAGTTCTGACAGCTCTAGTCCTCCCCCAGGGTGTTCTGACAGCTCTAGTCCTCTCCCAGGGTGTTCTGACAGCTCTAGTCCTCCCCCAGGGTGTTCAGTCAGCTCTAGTCCTCCCCCAGGGTGTTCTGACAGCTCTAGTCCTCCCACAGGGTGTTCTGACAGCTCTAGTCCTCTCCCAGGGTGTTCTGACAGCTCTAGTCCTCCCCCAGGGAGTTCTGACAGCTCTAGGCCTCCCCCAGGGTGTTCAGTCAGCTCTAGTCCTCCCCCAGGGGGTTCTGACAGCCCTAGTCCTCCCCCAGGGTGTTCAGTCAGCTCTAGTCCTCCCCCAGGGTGTTCAGTCAGCTCTAGTCCTCCCCCAGGGAGTTCTGACAGCTCTAGTCCTCCCCCAGGGTGTTCTGACAGCTCTAGTGCTCCCCCAGGGTGTTCAGTCAGCCCTAGTCCTCCCCCAGGGTGTTCTGACAGCTCTAGTCCTCCCCCAGGGAGTTCTGACAGCTCTAGTCCTCCCCCAGGGTGTTCTGACAGCCCTCACAGATAACCACACTTATTTTTCACCTGCAATGTCCCAAAAAAATCTATACATTAATCCAATATTTAGTAAGGAAGGAAGAATAGAACAGAAACACAACCGTGACAGGGCAGATGTAGGACAGATCAGAATAAAGTGCTGCCCAAACATCACAATATTTTCTCCCTAGAGGATGGAGGAGGACAAGATGTTTCTCCCACCATGATTTGCTGTTAGCTAGTGGCGCCCGCACAATCTGGATGTTTCTGTTTAAAATATATATATAAACTAGACGTTCACAAGAAGCGTGTATGTGCTGTTCCACCACATGTGTAAGGAGAAATATGTAACAACGCAAAACACCAACAGTACAAACACATAGGGAGAAGAGCAACCTCCCTGTGGAGTGCCACAGTACAAACACATAGCTAGTCTCCATAACCAAGTTTCCATCCAACCATTATGCCAGTAAACTGGGGAGCCCTTTTTATTCAGTGAGATGATGGTATGACTCACATCACACACACACAGACACAGACACAGACACACACACGCACACACACTCACTCGGTACACCATCACCTTCATTTAAAACTCCACTTAATGCATTATCATGGTCGTTGAACCAGATTAAAGTCTGCTCTCTCCTCCAACTTCACTTTATACATTACCATGGTTGTTGACCCAGATTAAAGTCCTCTCTCTCCTCCAACTCCACTTTATACATTACCATGGTCGTTGACCCAGATTAAAGTCCTCTCTCTCCTCCAACTCCACTTTATACATTACCATGGTCGTTGACCCAGATTACAGTCTGCTCTCTCCTCCAACTCTACTTTATACATTACCATGGTTGTTGACCCAGATTAAAGTCCTCTCTCTCCTCCAACTCCACTTAATACATTACCATGGTCGCTGACCCAGATTACAGTCTGCTCTCTCCTCCAACTCCACTTTATACATTACCATGGTCGCTGACCCAGATTAAAGTCTGCTCTCTCCTCCAACTCCATCTTCACTTAATGCATTACCATGGTCGCTGACCCAGACTACAGTGTGATCTCTCCTCCAACTCCATCTTCACTTAATGCATTACCATGGTCACTGACCCAGACTACAGTGTGATCTCTCCACCAACTCCAACTTCCCAGATAAAGAGGCAGAGAGAGATGGTAGACATCTGTTATTCACTCTTTCAGTTGGTTCATTCAGAGATGAGAAGCTAAAATCATGTGTGTGTGTGTGTGTGAGAGAGAGAGTGTGCGTGTACCTGTACATGTGTGTGGGGGTTCATTTTGAGATGAGAAGTTAAGAGAACATCGTCAAACAACTTGTGGATTTTGGCTGTTGGAAGATAATGGGCTTTTCTGACCAAATGGAAAAACAGGTGAAAATAGATAATTTATAAAAGGAGACGTGGTCACCTGGGTCACCCGGACGATCACGAATGGATATCCGTGAAAGGACACAAAGGACACATATCGTCCTCTGTAGATGACAATCTGTGGACCTGTCCCAAATGGCACCCTAATCCCTACAGTCAGTATATAATGCAATACTTTGACCGGAGCCCATAGAGCAAGATGTGCACTATTTAGGGAACAGGGTGCCATTTGGGATGGAGACTACGACCTTTGTGATTTAACCCTAGATTTCCAAAGGGTCACTTCATATAAAAACTCAGTTAACACCAGGGTGATGATGCACCAGGGAGATAACACACCAGGGTGATGCTGCACCAGGGTGATGATGCACCAGGGAGATAACACACCAGGGAGATAACACACCAGGGTGATGATGCACCCGGGAGATAACACACCAGGGCGATGATGCACCAGGGTGATAACACACCAGGGTGATAACACACCAGGGAGATAACACACCAGGGCGATGATGCACCAGGGTGATGATGCACCAGGGAGATAACACACCAGGGCGATGATGCACCAGGGTGATGACGCAACAGGGTGATGACGCACCAGGGTGATGACGCACCAGGGTGATGACGCACCAGGGTGATGATGCACCAGGGAGATAACACACCAGGGCGATGATGCACCAGGGTGATGATGCACCAGGGTGATGATGCACCAGGGAGATAACACACCAGGGCGATGATGCACCAGGGAGATAACACACCAGGGCGATGACGCACCAGGGTGATGACGCACCAGGGTGATGATGCACAAGGGTGATGACGCACCAGGGTGATGACGCACCAGGGAGATAACGCGCCAGGGTGATAACGCACCAGGGTGTTATGCAGCAGGGAGACAATGCACCAGGGAAACAATTCACCAGGGCGATGATGATGAATCTCTTTAGATCAACAATAGAGCAATTCAACCGTATCTCTTTTATTCAACAATTGAATTCCACAAAATGTTAAGTGAAAATAAATCTAACTTAATATAATTTTATTTTCCAAGCTCAGCTGAGACACAAAGCTGAGCTAGGGCCCGTACAGTATGCAGCTGAGCTACGGCCTATACAGTATGCAGCTGAGCAAGGGCCTATACAGTATGTTATGACCAGGACAGAACAGATCAATGTTTTAACATCACACCTTGTACAGGTCAATCAGCGTCTGTTGTCCCAGTATATTGAAACACACAAACAGACAAACACATGTCCATGGCTGAGCATTAGTTCCATTAGGTCTTGTACTACGCAATTAGCCTGTTCTGACCATGCACTGTAAACTCCCTCTGGCTACGAAGACCAGAAATACCTTTGAATCACAGACAGTGTTCATACTATACAGTAACATATAGGCCTACCAGAGCGAGGGTAGCCTAGTGGTGAGAGTGTTGGACTAGTAACCGAAAGGTTGCAAGTTCAAATCCCCAAGCTGACAAAGTACAAATATGTGGTTCTGCCCCTGAACAAGGCAGTTAACCCACTGTTCCTAGGCTGTCATTGAAAATAAGAATTTGTTCTTAACTGACTTTCCTAGTTAAATAAAAAAGGTTAAAATATACATCTAGAAAGAGAAACGATTGATCAGTCCCAAAGGGCACCCTGTTCCCCATAGGCCTCTGGTCAAAAGTAGTGCACCATATAGTGAATATGATTCCATTTGGGACACAGGGGTACTCCTTGCCTTCATGTATTTCTCTTTTCCTCTCCTCTATTCCCTCCATCCCCTGCAGCGATGATGTGGTGAAAGAGCCAGATGCCAATAAGCTGTAATTCATTAACCCCTCTCATCCACACTGTACTTCTATGCCAGAAGCATTATGTCACAGCCAATATAGCTCAAAGATAAGGCGCTAGCTACCTTTCAAACAGCCAGCCCATAAGCCATGCAAATGATAGCAAGGTGCAAGACAAGACATCCTGTAGTACTGCTGGCTGGGAGACTGGCTGGGAGACTGGCTGGGAGACTGGTAGACTGGCTGGGAGGCTGGCTGGGAGGCTGGCTGGCTGGGAGACTGGTTAGAAGGCTGGCTGGCTGGGAGGCTGGCTGGGAGGCTGGCTGGGGTGCTGGCTGGGATGCTGGCTGGCTGGGAGTCTGGCTGGCTGGCTGGGAGTCTGGTTAGAAGGCTGGCTGGCTGGGAGGCTGGCTGGCTGGCTGGGAGACTGGCTGGGAGGTGTGTGTGTGTGTGTGTGTGTGTGTGTGTGTGTGTGTGTGTGTGTGTGTGTGTGTGTGTGTGTGTGTGTGTGTGTGTGTGTGTGTGTGTGTGTAGAGGATTAGTGTAACATGGTCCAGTGAGACAGGTACAGTTTAGAATGACCAACTGTGATAAGATTTGACATGAGGTTGAACAACTGTTGATTAAATCACTAATTTGGTGCCTCCCTGCAACTCTCACACACACACACACACACACACCCACCCACACCCACCCACACCCACACACACACACACACACACACACACACACACACACACACACACACACACACACACACACACACACACACACACACACACACACACACACACACACACACACAGAGAGACCCTGAGACTCTGAGACTCTGACCTCCAGGCCATTATTGTAATAACACCGGCATTCTACCCAGCAAGAAAATAAATAACTAAAATCACTTGGTACATCCTGTTTGTCATTTGTCAGTAGGGTCAAAGGTGGGATGATGTCATCTCCACGTTGGCCTCAGGGGGCTGTTTCAATTGCCAGCTCACACGCTAAGGTTAATGCAATAAATTATACAGACAAACTAGTGGTGATGGAAACTCACTGTTCAGTACTCAGGCAGTCAACCTTTAACACTTTGAGATGATTCCTGCGGCTGACGATCAGTAAAACAAAAACACTTAGTCTGGTTGTGTACTGAAGTGAACCGTCACTGGGACCTCTCTTCTCTCTTCTGAAAATGAGGCAAAAACAGAACAGAAGGAACAACATTTGGAAGACTAGCTTCACCCCTCCTCTTTAATTCCATCCACTGTGTGTGCGTGTGTGTGTGTGTGTGTGTGTGTGTGTGTGTGTGTGTGTGCGTGCGTGCGTGCGTGCGCGCGTGTGTGTGTGTGTGTGAAAACTCATCGTGCCAAATGGCAGTGCTTCCTCTCTCTCTCCTTGCTCTAGTCTGTTCCATCCCTTCCCCTTGTCACCTCACATCACACAAGAAAGCTGCAATTATTGCACTTCACTAACTGTTGAGACAACACCACAACAGCCAAGCTCTCTCTCTCCCTAACCCTCGCCCTCTCCTTCGCCCTCTCTCTCTCTCTCTCCCTAACCCTCGCCCTCTCCCTCGCCCTCTCTCTCTCTCCATAACCCTCGCCCTCTCCCTCTCCCTCTCTCTCTCTCTCCCTAACCCTCGCCCTCTCCTTCGCCCTCTCTCTCTCTCCCTAAACCTCGCCCTCTCCTTCGCCCTCTCTCTCTCTCTCCCTAACCCTCGCCCTCTCCTTCGCCCTCTCTCTCTCTCTCCCTAACCCTCGCCCTCTCCTTCGCCCTCTCTCTCTTTCTCTCTCCCTAACCCTCGCCCTCGCCCTCTCTCTCTCTAACCCTCGCCCTCTCCTTCGCCCTCTCTCTCTCTCTCCCTAACCCTCGCCCTCTCCTTCGCCCTCTCTCTCTCCCTAACCCTCGCCCTCTCCCTCGCCCTCTCTCTCTCTCTCCCTAACCCTCGCCCTCTCCTTCGCCCTCTCTCTATCTCCCTAACCCTCGCCCTCTCCCTCTCTCTCTCTCCCTAACCCTCGCCCTCTCGCTCTCTCTCTCTCTAACCTTCTCTCTCTCTCGCTCTCTCTCTCTCTAACCTTCTCTCTCTCTCGCTCTCTCTCTAACCGTCTCTCTCTCTCTCTCTCTCTCTCTCTCTCTCTCTCTCTCTCTCTCTTCCTATATCTTATGGTCTCTCTCTCTCTCTCTGCCCCTCTCTCTCTGCCCCTCTCTCTGTCTTTGTCTCCCTCTCCCTCCCTCACTCTTTCTCTCGCTCCCTCTCTCCTGATGGTGAGTCAAGATGGTCTAAGTTTCATAGAGGAGGAGCACAGTGCTTTGACTTGAGGGACAACTGAGTCCCACAGCAAGTGAGAACTCCTTCCTGGGGTAAGCACCTGCTACATGGCAGCTTTGGCATCACTGCGTGAGAGCACATGGGTACGAGGGCACAACGGGCCACAGTGGGCACAAATCCTTTAGGGCACTTCAGCTGTCACTCATACTCTAAACGACCCAACTGTGGGCCAACTCATTAAACATCAACAGGGTGAGAAAAAAAGAGTTCCAGAGATTCCTCCCAAAGCTTCAAATTCCAGTTCCAAATTTTGGTTCCAAATTCTAAATTCTAGTCATCTGGGTCCATGTTAGTGTTGGCTATCAAAACTATTTTTCATCAACAACTATTAGTCGAGGAGGTAGGGTGTTGGTGCACACTAAACAAGATCAGTTAAGATAGAATGAAATCAACATTGTAGTTATTAGTCTAATGTTATCATACTGTACTTCCTGAAGTCTAACTCAGAAACCCTTCCTTAGACTTAGTGGTTCTTAATGTGTTGAAGTGTTTTGTATATCTGGAAGTAGGAAAACTAGTTGCTGATTGGGTTCTTGAGCGTTCATTTTGAGATTTCTATCCTTTTGCTATAAACAAAGCTTCTGTTCATTAAATGAATAGCTAGATATCCAACCTACCTAGCTTCCTGCATAGGTCACATAACTTGAATTTCGCAATACTGGCACGTGCTGTGATGTTTTCCTCACAGCTCTTTTCTGTTTGATAGGCTATAGTGGAAACAGTACATTACCTGTAGGAGAAACATCCTTTATATGATACGATCTGTTGATGGATGTGCTTCATTTTGTTTGCTGACATAAGAAAGCAGAGTGCAACATAATGATCCAATTACACTGAAAAATATGTCTTCTTTTCTCTGGGTATCCCATCATCTGTGAACAGGTGTAGGATCGTCATTTGATCCAGTTTGCTACAGCAGGAAAATACTCCAGCAACAGGAAATGTGGATTATTATGTGGATTATAGTTATTAAACATGTTTTGTAGGGTTTGATCAAAAAACATGCGTTATGGCCAATCATCTGTAGACTATAATAACCAAGTCTGCTACAACACGTCAGTTATCTGAACAACCTTTTCAGTTGAAAACATGTCACGTGATGTTTGGTCTGGACTGGTACCTTTTTCTATGATCCATTTTAAAGCAAGGGTTTCCATGGCAACCAACATGTTCTATATTACCCAAGAAATCGTGGGCTGTGGCGTACTTCAACATAACATTGTCTCAGACATAAAAATGAACAAAGATTCAGTTGAGTTTATTTTATTTTTATAGCGACAGTGCACATTAATCAGCGTTTCAGTAAAAGTGATGGTTTTAGCCAGCTGGCTAATAACATTTCACAAGCAACACATACAGACAGAGTAACATTGGACAAGCAACACGTAGCACGCAGACAGACAGAGTAACATTGGACAAGCAACACGCAGCACGCATACAGACAGAGTAACATTGGACAAGCAACATGTAGCACGCAGACAGACAGGGTAACATTGGACAAGCAACACGTAGCACGCAGACAGACAGAGTAACATTGGACAAGCAACACGTAGCACGCAGACAGACAGAGTAACATTGGACAAGCAACACGTAGCACGCAGACAGACAGAGTAACATTGGACAAGCAACATGTAGCACGCAGACAGACAGAGTAACATTGGACAAGCAACACGTAGCACGCAGACAGACAGAGTAACATTGGACAAGCAACACGTAGCACGCAGACAGACAGAGTAACATTGGACAAGCAACACGTAGCACGCAGACAGACAGAGTAACATTGGACAAGCAACACGTAGCACGCAGACAGACAGAGTAACATTGGACAAGCAACATGTAGCACGCAGACAGACAGGGTAACATTGGACAAGCAACATGTAGCACGCAGACAGACAGAGTAACATTGGACAAGCAACACGTAGCACGCAGACAGACAGAGTAACATTGGACAAGCAACATGTAGCACGCAGACAGACAGAGTAACATTGGACAAGCAACACGTAGCACGCAGACAGACAGAGTAACATTGGACAAGCAACACGTAGCACGCAGACAGACAGAGTAACATTGGACAAGCAACATGTAGCACGCAGACAGACAGGGTAACATTGGACAAGCAACATGTAGCACGCAGACAGACAGGGTAACATTGGACAAGCAACACGTAGCACGCAGACAGACAGAGTAACATTGGACAAGCAACACGTAGCACGCAGACAGACAGAGTAACATTGGACAAGCAACATGTAGCACGCAGACAGACAGAGTAACATTGGACAAGCAACACGTAGCACGCAGACAGACAGAGTAACATTGGACAAGCAACACGTAGCACGCAGACAGACAGGGTAACATTGGACAAGCAACATGTAGCACGCAGACAGACAGGGTAACATTGGACAAGCAACACGTAGCACGCAGACAGACAGAGTAACATTGGACAAGCAACACGTAGCACGCAGACAGACAGAGTAACATTGGACAAGCAACACGTAGCACGCAGACAGACAGAGTAACATTGGACAAGCAACATGTAGCACGCAGACAGACAGAGTAACATTGGACAAGCAACATGTAGCACGCAGACAGACAGAGTAACATTGGACAAGCAACACGCAGCACGCATACAGACAGAGTAACATTGGACAAGCAACATGTAGCACGCATACAGACAGAGTAACATTGGACAAGCAACATGTAGCACGCAGACAGAGCAACAGCACAAAAAGCAACACAATCCATAAAAGCAGAAAAGTGTTTCCCCACCTCACAAGCTACAGACAACATGGAAAGCTGCAGTACGCCGCTAGGAGTAATGTTCACAGGTCTGATTGGCCTTCACACATGTCTAAAGGTGTTTTCTGTGACAGTGTTTTTGTGAAGATGTTTTCTGTGAAGGTGATTTTTGTTAAGGTGTTTTTGGTAAAGGTGTTTTCTGTGAAGGTGTTATCTGTTAAGCTGTTTTTTGTGAACTTTTTTTTGTGAAGGTGTTTTCTGTGATAGTTTTTTTTATGGTGAAGGTGTTTCTGTGAAAATGTTTTTGGTGAAAGTGTTTTTGTGAAGGTATTTTTTGTGAAGGTGTTTTTTGTGAAAGTATTTTCCGTGAAGGTGTTTTTGTGAAGATGTTTTCTGTGAAAGTGTTTTCTGTGAAGATGTCTACAAAGTTGCCATCAACTATATTTCTATTATCTCACCTTCCCCTTTATCCAAATGTTCTTCTTGGTCTTGGGTGACTGGGATAGCAGAGTGGGCTTTAGACTCAAATAATTGATAAGATTTAATATTGCCAGTTGGTAGGAATATTGCCAAGACCACAAAGTAAAACCCTCTAGTCTAGTCTGTCAATACAGCTGTTCTGGGAATTGGTAGAATTGTGAACAATTGGAAACTGTTTTGCTTAATTTTTTTTACAGCAACAGAGAGAAACATTGGCACGACTTGAGGTTCTGGTTTAGTAGTTTTGACTATGACATGCAGCACAGATGACGCCTAGAGGGAGGGAGACGACATATCAGAGTGGAATGGAATTATGTTCCTATCACAACTGAAGGTGTAGTCATGCGTCACCGGCAATGCCCTCAAATTAGTCTGTTATAATGGACACAGACACACACACACACACACACAGACAGACAGACAGACAGACAGACAGACAGACAGACAGACAGACAGACAGACAGACAGACAGACAGACATATACACACACACAGATACACACACACACACAGACAGGCAGACAGACAGACAGACAGACAGACAGACACACACACACACAGACGGGCACGCATATACACACACACAGATACACACACACACACACACACAGACAGGCAGACAGATAGACACACACACACACAGACAGGCACGCATATACACACAGACAGACAGACAGACAGACAGACAGACAGACAGACAGACAGACAGACAGACAGACATATACACACACACAGACAGACAGACACACACACACACAGACACACACACACATACAGACAGGCACGCATACACACACACAGATACACACACACACAAAAACAGTTTGTTATAACTAGGCCTATTAAAGGGTTACTGTATAATATATAATAAACTATGTTAAACCGATAGGAGGGACATCCATACCCTCCTGACCAATTGAACAACGGAACATAAAACACAGTAAATACAATCCTGAATCAACCACATAAAAAGCTTCTGAGCAGATTTTCATGACAAGACTGACCTTTTGTGGTGTAAAACTGCACATTTCAAAGCCACAAAATGAAAGCCTTTGCAAAATGATTCATCCATTCAAATGATGTACTAATGGTGCTGTCAGATAGGGGGAACAAAGCAGACTGCTAATACACTGAATCAATCAAACCACTGATCAGACTAAAAGCAAGGAAACATCAAATAAACTATTTAAAAATGCAATACAAAGATTACAATTCAGGACATTTTTGCTACATTTCAGCCAATATGATATAATTTCCATTATATCGATATAAGACTTGTATTGAGGATTGCTACAGTAAATAACAGTTTTCTGAATTAAAGCTCCCACTTTTCAAGGAATAATATTGCTGAAAACCTTGACGTCAACAATGTAACTCTAAAGTGGAATTTGCTAGCAGGGAAGAAATTACTTCTGTAAGGAGTAAGATTTACTGATGCTGGGTGGTGATACTGTGATTCAATGTTACTTATGTAGGCGAGGTCTGCCACATAATATATATAGCGTCCATATTAGAACTTCCTTAGATGATGCAGTGTCCATTTTAAGGACAGCCACATATAATACGGTGTCCATATTAGGACATCCTCAGATCATATAGTGTACATTTTTAGGACCGCCTCATGTAATACAGTGTCCATATTAGGACAGCCTCAGAGAATACGATGTCCATATTAGGACAGCCTCAGAGAATACGATGTCCATATTAGGACATCCTCAGAGAATACAGTGTCCGTATTAGGATAGCTTCAGTGAATACGATGTCCATATTAGGATACCCTCAGATCATACATGTCCATTTTAAGGACAGCCTCGTAAAATACGGTGTCAATTTTAGGACAGCCTCCTTGAATGCGGTGTCCATGTAACAGTACAACTTTAAACCGTCTCCTCGCCCATACCCGGGCTCGAACCAGGGACCCTCTGCACACATCAACAACAGTCACCCACGAAGCATCGTTACCCATCGCTCCACAAACGCCGCGTCCCTTGCAGAGCAAGGGGAACTACTACTTCAAGGTCTTAGAGCAAGTGACGTCATCGATTGAAACGCTATTTAGCGCGAACACCGCTAACTAGCTAGCCATTTCACATCCGTTACACTCATATTAGGACATCCTCAGAACATACGGTGTCCATAGTAGAGGACAGTCTCAGAGTCTGACACCGGATCCTAAAGCTCTGACACGTTGACAAACAGTATAACCACAATGTTCTCTGTGATGTACCATGATGGAGGATGTGTGCTCTTTTTCTGACCCTTCTTATCGGTCCTGTGAGGGAGCAGACACGGATTCTGTAGGCTTTTTCTCCGTTTTTCTCTCTCGCTCTGACCCTTTTATACAAATCTGATAAGAAACGGGAGATAAATTGATCAGCTAAACAGTTCAGGAATAGGAACTCCCAGACGGAAGGACTCCAAGATTTACTAACTGCTGGGGAAATGCAGCGCAGTACATCAGAAGTCAGTACTATAAAACAAACCTGAAACCCAGACAGCTGTGACAAATGTCATTATGATCATGTTGAACGCTGCCTGGAAATCCCTGAGGGAACAGATTAAACAATAATCCTATAGTGGCATGGGATGCTTCCCAAACACCACCATGTTCCCTATACAGAATACAACTTCTGACCAGGGCCCTGTAGGGAATAGGGTGCCATTTGGGACGAGCCCCTTATCTACATCCTATAGTGACATGGTGGAAGGAGGCAAAAAAACTGGAACAGAAATACATTGTCTACATCCCAAAAAGCACCCTATTCCCTACATAGTGCACTACTTTTGACCAGAGACCTATGGGAGTAGTGCACTAGAAAGAGAATAGAGTGACACGTGAAATGCACTCCATAGTAAAAAGGGAAAATACTTGAAAGTATAAAGTGTCAGCCTGAGAGAGCAGATATCTGTCTCTGGCAAAGTTATATTTCTTCCCTCTTTTTAGGGGGTTTCTCACCTGTCACTTATAATGTGTCTAATCCTCCTGTGGTCTTTGTGCTTTTCTGAAGTGATTTTCAAATGGTGCAGTGGGCTCCTGAGAAGGCACCTCATCCACTAAGAGAGGGGGATCATTACCGCTAAGCCAAGCAAGGAGAGAGGAAAGGAAAGGAAAATATGAGGGGGAGAAGGCTTTGGTGAAGAAACGCAATATTCAAAGCAGGAAGAAAGTAAGTCAAATGCAGACACCCTTAACAGAAAGGGAAAAAACTCATGTTGGAGCTAAAACGATATGACAATGTCTATACTGTTATTATTTCTGTTTTCTACATGGAAGGGTCATGACCGTTACATGGACTGCTGCAGAACTATCTGTATTAT